>NC_036875.1:1718385-1720817 GCF_002910315.2 Salvelinus sp. IW2-2015 | reverse complement strand
AGGAGGTAGACCCCTTAACACTGGGGCAGCCCTCCAATACGTAAGGGACAACGTCCTTACTGCCTCCTCTGGAAGCAGAAGCCAAGAGGGCGTCCCTCAGATGCTGATACTGCTGAGTGGGGGAAGGTCCAGTGATAATGTTGACATACCAGCTTCTGCCCTGAAAGAGAGTGGGGTCTTGATCTTTGGCATTGGAACCAGAAATTCCAGCAGAGAGGTTCAAAGGATTGCCACTGATCCTAGTTTTTCCCAGTCTGTTTCTGAATTCACTGACCTCCCCAGCGTCCAGGAGCAGTTTTTCTCCTCACTCATAACTGTACAAGTTGAGGCCACACCCATAACCCCAACAGTCATAGGTAAGAACGGATGCGTTATCTAGGACAACTAAATCAACACCCATATTTCAGTCTCAGGTTCCTTGAAGCAATGTTAACATATTTTCTGTTTTGTTTCTGAAACTCTTAGTGGACCAAAGCATTGCCAGAAAGGATGTAGTATTCCTGCTGGATGGTTCTGATGGCACTAGGAATGGCTTTCCAGCAATGCGTGACTTTGTTCAAAGAGTGGTAGAGAAACTCACTGTGGAGGAGAACAGAGATCGAGTCTCTGTGGTCCAGTATAGCAGAGAATCAGAGGCCCACTTCTATCTGAACACTTACACAACAAAGGAAGACGTTGTGGACACCGTAAAAGGCCTGAGGCACAAAGGAGGGAGACCCCTCAACACTGGAGCAGCTCTCCAGTATGTCAGGGACAATGTCTTTATTGCCTCCTCCGGAAGTAGGCGCCTTGAAGGTGTTCCACAGATTCTGATACTGCTGAATGGTGGAAGGTCCTTTGACAATGTAGATACACCAGCGTCTGCTCTCAAGGAGCTTGGTGTCTTGGTGTTTGGAATTGGAACAAGGAGCTCTGATAGCAGAGAATTACAAAAAATATCCTATGAYCCCAGTTATGCTCTTTCCGTGTCTGAATTTACTGACCTCCCCAACGTCCAACAGCAGCTTCTTTCTGCTATGAGCACTGTCATTGTACAGGTCACAACCATGACAACAACAGTAATACCAACAATTCTAGGTAAGAAAAATATGGTTTTGATCAGTTCCATTTGCACTCTTACATCAGGATTTGAGTATTTGATAGCTTTGACATTTTAGGTAGATGCCTCCCGAGGCCTTTCATGTTGGATTTATTTCGTACCTCTGTAGGAATGTTCTCTATGATAGCACTCAGTCCAATGCACACATTGCCACTTTCTTTGAATGGTTGTTTGAGATTAGGGAAAGGGATGACTGTCATGTGAAGGAAGCAGCTTTGTCCTGTGTTGCCCTTACCTATGCATAATTTAATAAAACTCTTTTTCTGAACATTCACATTCTCTAGTTGAGAGTCAGGCTCCCAGGAGGGATGTCGTGTTCTTGCTGGATGGATCTGATGGCACTAGGAGTGGATTCCCAGCAATGCGGGACTTTGTTCAAAGAGTAGTGGAGACACTCGGTGTGGATGAGAACAAAGATCGCGTGGCTGTGGTCCAGTACAGTAGAGATCCAGCCGCCCAATTCTATCTGAACACATACACAACAAAAGGAGAGATTCTCGACACTGTAAGAGGTCTGAGACACAAAGGTGGGAGACCTCTCAACACTGGAGCAGCTCTCCAGTACGTGAGAGACAATGTCTTTACTGCCTCCTCCGGAAGTCGACGCACTGAAGGTGTTCCACAGTTACTGATTCTGCTGAGTGGTGGAAGGTCCTCTGACAATGTTGACACTCCAGCTTCTGCTCTGAAGGAGCTTGGGGTCTTGATCTTTGGAATTGGAACAAGGAGCTCTGATAGCAGRGAATTGCAGAGGATATCACATGATCCCAGTTACGCTCTGTCTGTCTCTGACTTCACTGACCTTCCAAACATCCAGCAGCAACTTCTGTCCTCGGTGGAGGCAGTTGTTATTGACGTTACGCCAGAATCGACAACAGATTTAGGTATGTGTCATCACTGTTAATTAACATCTTATGGGCAGGTGAGACGGTAGCGTCCCACCTGGCCAACATCCGGGGAAATTTCTTGAGCTTGAAATTCGAACTACAGAATTATAAATATTTAACTTTCATAAAATCACAAGTGTGATACATCAAAATAAAGCTTAACTTCTTTTTAATCCAGCTGCTGTGTCAGATTTCAAATAGGCTTTACGGCGATAGCACACCATGTGATTATCCGAGGACAGCTCCCCGCATACAAAAGCATGAAAAACATATTTCAAGCAGGCAGGTGCGCCACATATTTCAGAAAATGCGATATAATTAATGCCTTACCGTTGATGATCTGCTTCTGTTGGCACTCCAAAAGGTCCCAGATACATCACAAATGGTCCTTTTGTTTGATAATGTCCTTCTTTATATCCATAAAAACTCAGTTTAGCTGGCGCTCT
>NC_036875.1:1260610-1381007 GCF_002910315.2 Salvelinus sp. IW2-2015 | reverse complement strand
TACATTGCACAACCTTCAATGTTATGTCATAATTACGTAAAAATTGGCAAATTAGGCGCCCAAATTGTTGCGTATACACTGACTCTGGTGCAATGAACGCAAGAGAAGTGACACAATTTCACCTGGTTAATATTGCCTGCTAACCTGGATTTATTTTAGCTAAATATGCAGGTTTATCAAATACTTATGTCATGCAATAAAATGCAAATTAATTACTTAAAAATCATACAATGTGATTTTCTGGATTTTTGTTTTAGATTCCGTCTCTCATAGTTGAAGTGTACCCATGATAGAAATTACAGACCTCTAMATGCTTTGTAAGTAGGAAAACCTGCAAAATCGGCAGTGTATCAAATACTTGTTCTCCCCACTGTATATTATATTAAGTTAAAATAATTGTTCATTCAGTATTGTTGTAATTGTCAATTTTACAAATACTTAAAAAAAAACGTTTAAAARCGCCCGATTAATCGGTATCGGCTTTTTTTGGTCCTTCAATAATCGGTATCGGCGTTGAAAAATCATAATCGGTCGACCTCTAGTCAGGATCGAGGCAAAGATGAACGGAGCAAAGTACAGAGAGATCCTTGATGAAAACCTGCTCCAGAGCTCTCAGGACCTCAGACTGGGGTGAAGGTTCACCTTCCAATAGGACAATGACCTTAAGCACACAGCCAAGACAACGCAGGAGTGGCTTGGGGACAAGTCTCTGAATGTCCTTGAATGGCCCAGCCAGAGCCTGGATTTAAACCTGATCGATCATCTCTGGAGAGACCTGAAAATAGCTGTGCAGCAACGCTCCCCATCCAACCTGACAGAGTTTGAGAGGATCTGCAGAGAATAATGGGCGAAACTCCCCAAATACAGGTGTGCCAAGCTTGCAGCGTYATACCCAAGAAGACTCAAGGCTGTAATCGCTGCCAAAGGTGCTTCAACAAAGTATGGAGTAAAGGGTCTCAATACTTATGTAAATAAAATATAGATATTTTATATAAATGAGCAAATATTATAAAAACCTGCTTTTGCTTTGTCATTATGGGGTATTGTGTGTAGATTGAATAGGGAAAACAATGATTTAATCAATTATAGAATAAGGCTGTAACCTAACAAAATTTGGAAAAAGTGAAGGGGTCTGAATACTTTCCGAAGGCACTGTAGATTGCTAAATAGTTGGGAAGAGATTCCCATACCGATTCAATGGCACATGGTTTATGAGCTGATACACAAAACTACGCCGGATTCAAATTTGTAATTATAGAAAATTCTTGCAACCAATAGAACCTACTGTCAAGTTACCATGTTAGCTAGCTATGTAACATGACTGAAAAACAAACCAATAATTAGCGACTCTGGATTAGTTTTAAAAGTTTTGTGAAATTAAATCAAATTCGTGTGAATCCCAATAGAAAGATTAAAAGGCATCTCTGGAAATATGGGTCATATTGTTTTTGAACCATTTAGGCTAGAGACGAGTCATTCAATAGGGATTCTCAAGCATTTTATATAATTTGACAAACCATGTGGCAGGAAGTGTCACGGGCCGTTTTAAACTAATCCCGGGTTGCTACTTATTGGTTTGATAAACAACTTTGTTCAGTCATGTTACCTAGGTAGTTAACCTGGTAACTTGACAGTAGGTCTAGGCAAATTTGATTGCCACAGGAATATAGGAAAAGGGTCTTGCAGCATGCCTGTCACGAAACATTGCTCCATTTTCACTATCTGTCACTCTGAGGCTGCATGACAATGAACTTGCACAGTCTACTCAGATTGGCCTGTACTCTTGGTTATAAAAGGTGATGAAATGATACAATGTACCAACATTACTCGCTGTTCGCGGTAATCCAATGTAACAAATGTACAAATCTAACCACAGAAGATGCATCAGGGTCTACATTTCCCGCTGGCTGATTACAGCTGCCACACATGATACGCGCATGAAAATRAAGTGGATATTATTCGACCTGCACATGCAAGAGACTAGTGGCTGTTGCTTAAATTCAACTGAATTTATAAACAAAAATCTATTTTTAAACATTTTATAACAGACACCAGCGGGTTTTTTAGATCGCTAGGGCTGAAAAATGTGGTAGTATCATATGGAACAGTACTACGGTATTGGTATCATAAGGATCATGACGTTTTGGTACCGTGATATTACCATGGTACTGGTATACAGTGCAACACTAATAGAAATGTGTTATTTGTTCACTCGTGTTCCCTTCATCTAATATTAGGTTTTGGTTGACGATCTGATAACGTTCAGTGTAAGAGATAAACAAATATAAAGAAAATCAAATACTGTATGACAGACCGTGGGATGAGCACTTACCCCTGAAGTGTGACCAGGAGTTCCAGGTGGTCCAGCAGGTCCGGGGGGGCCAGGAATATTGATGGCTGTGATGAAGAAAAAAATAAATGATGACGATATGATATACACTGAGTGTACAAAATATTAGGAACAACTTCCTAATATTGAGTTGCACCCCCCTTTTGYTCTCAGAACAGCATACAAGGTGTCGAAAGCGTTTCACAGGGATGCTGGCCCATGTTGATTCCAATGCTTCCCACAGTTGTGTCAAGTTGGCTGGATGTCCTTTGGGTGGTGGACCATTCTTGATACACACGGGAAACTGTTGAGTGTGAAAAACCCAGCAGCGTCGCAGTTCTTGRCGTAAACCGGTGCAACTGGCACCTACTACAAAACACTGTTCAAAGGCACTTAAATATTTTGTCTTGTCCATTCACCCTCTGAATGGCAAACATACACAATTCATGTCTCAATTGCATCAAGGCTTAAAAATCCTTCTTTAACTTCTTATGGCTGCAGGGGCAGTATTGAGTAGCTTGGATGAAAGGTGCACAGAGGTACCCAGAGTAAATGGCCTGCTCCTCAGTCATAGTTGCTAATATATGCATATTATTATTAGTATTGGATAGAAAACACTCTGAAGTTTCTAAAACTGTTTGAATTATGTCTGTGAGTATAAGAGAACTCATATGGCAGGCAAAAACCTGAGAAGAAATCCAACCAGGAAGTGAGAAATCTGAGGTTGGTCGATTTTCAACTCATCGCCTATTGAAAACACAGTAKRATATGGATCTTTGCACTTCCTACGACTTCCACTAGATGTCAACAGTCTGTAGAACCTCGAATGAAGCTTCTACTGTGATGRTGGGCTGAATAAGAGCTGAATGAGTCAGTGGTCTGGCAGAGAGCCAAGTCCTGGTCACGCGCATTCCACATGATAGGGTTGCGTTCCATTACTTCTATAGACACAAAGGAATTCTCCGGTTGGAACGTTATTGAATATTTATGATAACAACATCCTAAAGATTGATTCTATAATTAGTTTGACAAGTTTATTCGACCTGTAATATAACYTTTTGAAGTTTTCGTCCGACGTTATGCGGGACCTGCACGAGMGTTTGGATTTGTGTACTAAACGCGCTAACAAAAGTAGCTACTTGGACATAAATGATGGACATTACCGAACAAAACGAACATTTCTTGTGGGAGTGCATTCCAACGAAGATCAGCAAAGGTAAGTGAAGATTTATTATGCTTTTTATGAGTTTTGTTGACTGCACAATTTGGCGGGTAACTGTATGGCTTCCTTTTGTGGCTGAACGCTGTTCTCAGATTATTGAATATTGTGCCTTTGTCGTAAAGATTTTTGAAATCTGACACAGTGGTTGCATTGAGAACAAGTGTATCTTTAATTCTATGTAAAACATGTATCTTTCATCAAAGTTTATGATGATTATTTATGTTATTTGACGTGGCTCTCTGCAATTTCTCCGGATATTTTGGAGGCATTTCTGAACTGAGGTTTTTGGATATAAATATGAACTTAATCGAACAAAACATATATGTATTGTGTAACATGAAGTCCTATGAGTGTCATCTGATGAAGATCATCAAAGGTTAGTGATTAATTTTATCTCTATTTCTGCTTCTTTGTGACTCCTGTCTTTGGCTGGAAAAATGACTGTGTCTGTGATTTTGTGGTGACCTAACATAATCGTTTGTGGTGCTTTCGCTGAAAAGCCTATTTGAAATCGGACACTTTGGTGGGATTAACAACAAGATTACCTTTAAAATGGTATAAGATACATGTATGTTTGAGGAATTTTAATTATGAGGTTTCTGTTGTTTGAATTTGGCGCCCTGCACTTTCACTGGCTGTTGTCATATCATCCCGTTAACGGGATTGCAGCCATAAGAAGTTAACCTGTCTCCTCCCCTCTTCATTTACACTGACTGAAGTGGATTTAACAGGTGACATACATAAGGGATCATAGCTTTCACCTGGTCAGTCTATGTCATGGAAAGAGCACGTGATCCTAATGTTTTGTACACTCTGTGTAGTTGCTTGTACCTCACTCCAAACCACCACCAATGTATAATTTAACTTGGGAGTATACCCTATTGAAGACTATTGTGACATTGTGTTTGTCACTGGTTAGGAAACTCACAGTGGTTAGGTCTATAGGCCCCTGGTAGTGAGGAGGACCCTGGGGGCCCGGGAGGACCTGTTGGGCCTGGGATTCCTGGACGACCATCGTAGCCGATCCCTGGGGAGCCTGGTGGGCCCTGGGGACCATGGAGGCCCATGATTGAATCTCCTTTTGGACCCTGTGATAAAAAAAATTGAAAATAACATTTAACTTTACTTRTGCCACATTCACCATAAGGCTCTCTTTCCATTTTTGTTAGCAAGACATGACAGATATTGTAAGGTGTCTTAGTGACTGATATCAGGTTGTGACAAGTTCCTTTTATGTCCTCTCAATTTCGTACCATAAGTCCTGGGTTTCCAGGGGGTCCTGGTGGGCCTTGTTGTCCTCTAAAACGGGGGTCATAATAGCCACCACTTGGCTCTCCCTTCTCCCCCTTCATGCCAGAATCCCCACGCTCTCCTTTCAGGTCATTCTGCAAAGACAAACATCTATTAATGCGCTGTCCTGTCAAACTTACCCATCTTCTTAAGGATGATAGGATTATGTCGGTATAGGATAATAGCATTTTACTTCTTGTTAGGTCTTTAGGTTAATTGAAGATGAGAGTGCGGAATCTGGACTGGCAGTAAAGGGCTCTTTCCACCAAATCAGAGTGGTGAGAGAAATAGAAAGGCAAAATACAAAGAGATGACTGAAATCCAGATACATTTTTATTGGAGAAGAACTCTCTAAGGCTAGATTAAAAATTCAACAGCGATGTAGTGGAGGTTAAATGTTTGTAAACGCTGTTTATGCACCTCTTTATTCTGTGAATATCTTTTAACCACCTGTTCCGCCAAATTAGTGCTTTTTGCATGAAYGATTACGCCATCTCAACCAGGGTATCCAAAATGTACAAACCTACTATTTTAGCTACTAAATCCCTGTATGTAATGCATACTGTAGTACTATTAATGGTAATACTGTACCTTGAATGTGAATATGTCTAAGTTAGAGGCCACACCTGGAAATAAAAAATAAAAAAATCAAGAAAAGCATACTGGTTGAATTGTAGCCTTAAGATAAAACCAAGTGGTTGTTGTTATCCCTGTGCTGTATTGAGACATAAAAGTCTTACCTGGCGTTCCTGGGAGACCTTGAGCTCCGTGATCACCTTTCTCCCCCTTTGTCGCTACAAAAAACAGAACACGTGAAGAATATACACAGTTTAGAAAATAAATATGGAAACATTTCTATTAGAAATAAATATAATTTGTATCACTGTATTGTAATGGTTGTATGCACTACCCATGCCCAATGGCAGTCAAATGTCACTTTTTTTATGGGCTAATGGAATGGTTAGCCTTACACTAAAACAGAATGGATTTCGAAGTCTAACTCAAACCTTGACAGCGCTATTTGATGTTCCATTTTTTTTATAAGTAAATTCCCCAAATCTAGGTGCTTTTTATGAAAGCATTGGTCTAATCTCTTGACAGTAGATTGATCATGAATCCCTCTTTCTTCAATAGCTGAAAACAATTGACGGTTGATGGGGAACTGTTTATGTCTCTTTAAAGAATAAAAACTGTCTCTTCATTTTCAACTCTTCAATTTGTTGACTGCTGGGTATGCTCATGTGCCAAATGTAATCCTCTGTCTTCAAGATGTTTTAAGTTTGATGTAAAAACAACAAATCATTGTCAGCATACCTGGATAATTCCTTGAGGCGTCATATCCCTGCAATAAAATGGGAAATTACACATTAAAGTATTCTCCAGTATTTTGCACACAAACATGATATCTTGTTTCTTATTCCTAGATGAAGATGGCATTATAGACTTTTTTGTGGCCAATGGCATCGATGGTACAGTTGAAGTCGGAAGTTAACATACACCTTAGCCAAATACATTTAAACTCAGATTTTCAAAATTCCTGACATTTAATCCCGGTAAAAATTCCCTGTTTTAGGTCAGTTAGGATCACCACTTTTTTTTAAGAATGTGAAATGTCAGAATAATAGGAGACCGAATGATTTATTTCAGCTTTTATTTCTTTCATCACATTCCCAGTGGGTCAGAAGTTTACATACACTCAATTAGTATTTGGTAGCATTGCCTTHAAATTGTTTAACTTGGTTCAAACGTTTCAGGTAGCCTTCCACAAGCTTCCCACAATAAGTTGGGTGAATTTTGGCCCATTCATCCTGACAGAGCTGGTGTAAATGAGTTAGGTTTGTAGGCCTCCTTGCTCGCACACGCTTTTTCAGTTCTGCCCACAAATTTTCTATGGGATTGAGGTCAGGGCTTTGTGATGGCCACTCCAATACCTTGACTTTGTTGTCCTTAAGCCATTTTGCCACAACTTTGGAAATATGCTTGAGGTCATTGTCCATTGGAAGACCCATTTGCGACCAAGCTTTAACTTCCTGACTGATGTCTTGAGATGTTGTTTCAATATATCCACATCATTTTCCTTCCTCATGAAGGCATCTATTTTGTGAAGTGCACCAGTCCCTCCTGCAGCAAAGCACCCCCACAACATGATGCTGCCACCCCCGTGCTTCACGGTTGGGATGGTGTTCTTCGGCTTGCAAGCCGCCCCCTTTTTACTCCAAACATAACGATGGTCATTATGGCCAAACAGTTCTATTTTTGTTTCATCAGACCAGATAACATTTCACCAAAAGCTACGATATTTGTCCCCATGTGCAGTTGCAAACCGTAGTCTGGCTTTTTATTGGCGGTTTTGGAGCAGTGGCTTCTTCCTTGCTGAGCGGCCTTTCAGGTTATGTCGATATAGGACTCATTTTGCTGTGGATATAGATACTTTTGTACCTGTTTCCTCCAGCATTCACAAGGTCCTCTGCTGTTGTTCTGGGATTGATTTGCACTTTTCACACCAAAGTTCGTTCATCTCTAGGAGACAGAACGCGTCTCCTTCCTGAGCGGTATGACGGCTGTGTGGTCCCATGGTGTTTATACTTGTGTACTATTGTTTGTACAGATTAACGTGGTACATTCAGGCATTTGGAAATTGCTCCCAAGGATGAACCAGACTTGTGGAGGTCTACAATTTGATTTCTGAGGTCTTAGCTGATTTATTTGGATTTTCCCATGATGTCAAGCAAAGAGGCACTGAGTTTGAAGGTAGACCTTAAAATACATCCACATGTACATCTCGAATTGACTCAAATGATGTCAATTAGCCTATCAGAAACCTTCTAAAGCCATGACATAATTTCCTGGAATTTTCCAAGCTGTTTAAAGGCACAGTCAACTTAGTGTATGCAAAATTCAGACCCATTGGAATTGTGATACAGTGAATTATAAGTAAAATAATCTGTCTGTAAACAATTGTCGGGAGAATTACTTGAGTCATGCACAAAGTAGTGACTATATCATCACGAAACTATAGTTCGTTAACAAGAAATTTGCGGAGTGGTTGAAAAACGAGTCTTAATGACTAACCTTAGTGTATGTAAACTTCCGACTTCAACTGTATATGATCTTCAGGGTTGTGTTCATTAGGGCATGCACTCGAAAATTAAAATGATTGTTGGTTATTAGACAAGTCAAAGTTGTCAGTCTTCCATTTGGTGCTGAATGAACACAACCCTGGTGTTGGGAATAAGGATTCTGATAAACTCACGTTGAAGCGGTCCACAGGCACAGCTGGTCCGGGTGACCCTGGGGGCCCGGGTGGGCCTGGGACACCCTGAAAAGAGACGACATTAGTCAGTGCACTTCCATTGGATTGTAAACCGGCCCAGTGCAATGTAATATGCACATGTCACACTTACTGGGTAGCCAAATCCGGCACCTGTGGATGGCTCTCCTTTTTCACCCTTGTATCCGTTTACACCAGGACGACCCTGTAGGAAACAGACATGGACAGTTAGACACTACACAGGCCTTACACAAGGAGCATTCACTAGAGATAATAATATCAGTAATAATAATTACAAGAGATAATACTAGTAGTAGTATAAGTAGTATTAGTTGTATTAGTTGCATGTATTAGTAGTAGTAGTAGTTGCATTGCAAGAGACAGAAATCAATCCTATTTCRTGCAACTGGCTGTATTCAATATCCAATCAGTGAGCAGAAAAAAGTTTACATGATTCGCTGATATCGTTTAAATCGGAAATCCGTCCCAGTTGCCATGTCAACACAGCTGTCAGTGCTGCAGCCAATAGTGACAAAAAATACATGACAAATGGGAAATGTATGAACCAGGGGTGTCAAACATAGGACCCGCGGGTGGTTTGAATAAAAAAATATACAGTACCAGTCAAGAGTTTGGACACACCTACTCATTCAAGGGTTTTTATTGAATTGTACTATTTTCTACATTGTAGAATTACATTTACATTTAAGTCATTTAGCAGACGCTCTTATCCAGAGCGACTTACAAATTGGAAAGTTCATACATATTCATCCTGGTCCCCCCGTGGGGAATGAACCCACAACCCTGGCGTTGCAAGCGCCATGCTCTACCAACTGAGCCACACGGGACCGAGAATAATAGCGAAGACATCAAAACTATGAAATAACACATACGGAATCATGTAGTAACCAAAAAAGTGTTAAACAAATCATAATATATTTTAGATTTTACATTCTTCAAAGTAGCCACCCTTTGCCTTGATGACAGCTTTGCACACCCTTGGCATTCTCTCAACCAGCTTCATGAGGTAGTCACCTGGAATGCATTTCAATTAACAGGTGTGCCTTGTTAAAAGTTAATTTGTGGAATTTATTTCCTTCCTAATACGTTTGAGCCAATCAGTTGTGACAAGGTAGGGGTTTTATACAGAAGATAGCCCTTATTGACTGGTACTGTATATATATATTTGTGTGGGGGAAATTGTGGGGGGGACTTAAAAACTTCTTGCCACTAGGGGGGTGCTATTTCGACATAGCACAAATGTGTATCCAATGTAAACGGCCTCCTACTCAATTCTTGCTCGTACAATATGCATATTATTCTTACTATTGGATAGAAAACACTCTCTAGTTTCTAAAACCGTTGGAATTATGTCTGTAAGTGAAACAGAACTCGACTTAGAGCACTTTTCCTATGTCTGTGTGAGAATGGGACATTTTATCATCTGCTTTGAGACCTGTCTTTAACTTTGCCTGTCTTCTATTGGTTGAGATGCACTGCATACGCCTTCCCCTGGCTGTTAGCGAATAGGGAGAGTTGAAATGACGTCTCTACGTATTTCCCAAAGTTTTTAAATTGATTGGAACCGAGGTGTCCGACCTTTTGGGACTTCGCGCTGACGCAAAGAGGGTCTTGGCATGTCTTTTTAGAACGTCTGGTTTTAGCTCCTAGAAGTATCCGGCTCTGTTTTTATTCGCTATAGGCTTTAAAGACATCATAATCTTGATATTTTGAACCGAATTATACCAGTTTAGGTCAGTATATTGCGATTTTCAGGTATTTATTTCCATRGCGCTGTAGAAACGTGGGTGTCTCTCTCTCGAATGCCATTCTGTACTGCTAATTGCAACGTCGAGGGAAACATTCTCCAACCCAGCAACGATTCTTTTGGCCAACGGACACCTTTCACAAGATTCTGATGGGAGTTCAGCTAATAGTAGGTACTATTTATGCTGATAAAACGTTGTTCTGTTGAAAAAGAAAAATGTATTAGACGCCATTATTTTCCATGTAGCGTTGCACTATAGCACCCTGTATTGTACCCAGTATTGCGCAGTAAGGTTAATTTWAAAAATGTAATTCAGCGATTGCATTAAGAACTAATTTCTCTTTCAATTGCTGTCCAACCTGTATTTTTTTAGTCAAGTTTATGAATAGTTTTCGATAAGATTAGGTGCCTTTCCAAAATGGCGCCGGACAGATTGTTAGATTTTTTGCCCACTAAACACGTTGTGTAACCACGAATTGTGCGGCTAAATATGCACATTTTCGAACAAACTATATGCATTGTGTAATATGATGTTACAGGACTGTCATCTGAAGAATTCTGAGAAGGTTAGTGAAAAAATTAATAGCGTTTGGTGGTTTATAACGTTATTGCTATTTTTGGCTTGAATCAATGCTACTGTGTGACTGACTTGTAGTAAGCTAAGATAACGCTATATTGTGTTTTCGCTGTAAAACACTTTATTCACATGATCTGTGTCTTTCATCTGCTGTACGCTGTGTATTTTTAAGAAATGTTTTATGATGAGTAATTAGCTAATACACGATGGTCTCTGTAGTTATTCTAGTCATTTTAGTGATAGTTGTAATGGGGGCTGCAATTGTAAACTATGATTTATACCTGAAATATGCAMATTTTTCTAACAAAACCTATGCTATACAATAAATATGTTATCAGACTGTCATCTGATGAGAATTGTTTCTTGGTTAGTGGCTATTTATATCTTTATTTGGTCGAATTTGTGATAGCTACTGATGCAGTAAAAAATATGGTGGAGTAAAAAAAGTGGTGTCTTTTGCTAACGTGGTTAGCTAATAGATTTACATACTGTAAAACATTTAAAAAATCAGAGATGATGGCTTGAATCACAAGATCTGTATCTTTCATTTGGTGTCTTGGACTTGTGATTTCATGAACATTTTATTTTATGATATCCCTGTAACTTTAGGCTAGGCTATGCTAGTCAGCTTTTGTGATGGGGGGGATCCCGGATCCGGGTTTGTGACTCTATAAAGGTTAATWTACTTCTAAATGACTAAAACCAAATCGAAACTGTGTTGAAATGATAATGGACCAACATTAATACAGTTTTTTGACTGTGTCCAGCTCATTAATTATCACCGAAATGAAAGCTAGACAGTCAGGGAGCATAGAAAATTGGATAAATGTTTTTTATCTATCGTTTTGGACGGCGAGGAAATTCGAGAGACCAATTGCGGCAGCGGGGGCAAAATTAGTTTGACACCCCTGATATAAACAACTCTAGACACCCTGGCTAGTCATGGTTTATGTACAGTATATGGTCTGGCAGTCAATAAAGGTAATTTTATAAGTGAAACCAGACGTTTCTCTGTCCAGTTTTAACTGAAAATGTCTAACATGAACTGCATTAGCTAGCTCGTCACTGGCGTGGTTAGCTTGCTAGCTTGAGATGATGTCACAAGGAATTTGCATCTGCAACCGAAATTACATCCATATTGCTTTGTGTGACACTACTACTGTCACGCTACTGAGACCCTACTGTAATTGTAAAGTTAGAAATTTAGCTCCAGTACTTACAGGTCTTCCGGGCATTCCAAATTCACCCTTTATCCCAGAAGGTCCATACTGCCCCTGCACAAACAACACATCAATCATATGTGACAAAAACACATTTACTAGAAACATTTTTATCCGTTCGACAGGGGTGGATTTTTGTTTTGTTTTGTGTTTTTTTTATTTTTATGATGATTGCCAAATCATTTTCTAGGTACGTGATGTCACCRAGTAATACTTAAGCTCCACATATTATTCTAAATTCCTGAATTGCATGCAAAATCAGTTTTTTTCAACTATAAAAATAATGCTTCTTTGCAGGACAAGAATTGTCCTGACTTTCAATGCCTGAATTGCTTCACCTTGCTTTTCTGGTTGGCTGGCAAGTTTCACCATCCAATCATTTCAGATCTACAGGAGTGCAGGAGTTTCACCATGGCACGGACCATGGCAATACGTTGGCGCATGGCAATTATTAGAATATAGCAAATATGTAAGGGACACTCAACGASGGGTTATGTGTTATATGGAAAATAATAAATGACGTGGAAGGTGTGTGAAACTTACCTTCCACAGAACTGCATTCTTTTCCAGAGAATGCATAGAGCCCCTTTTCTACCATGGCTATAATTTAACACATTTGTTCAACTCTGTTCAACATCCACTGAAGTAGCTAGCAAGTTTACTAGATAGCTACAGTAGTTTCCGTGGTAACCAAACAGACAGACTTGCTAATTTAGCTAACCAAACCATCAGTCCTAGCTTGCTATTATGGAAATCTAATTCAACAATGCCAATAATGTTTTTATATTTGACTTTAGCTTTCAAAAGCAGCTCAAACATGAACAGATGAATGTGCAAGTAGAGATACTGGGGTGCAAAGGAACAAAAATATATATATATAACAATATGGGAATGCGGTAGTTGGGTGGGCTATTTACAGATGGGCTATTTACAGGTGCAATGATCTGTAAGCTGCTTTGACCGCTGATGCTTAAAGTTAGTGTGGGAGATATGACTCTCCACCTTCAGTGATTTTTGCAGTTCGTTCCAGTAATTGGCAGCAGAGAAATGGAAGGTGGCCAAACGAGGAAATGCCATTGGAGGTGACCAGTGAAATATACCTGCTGGAGTGCGTGCTATGGGTGGTGCAACTATGGTGACCAGTGAGCTGAGATAAGGCAGGGCTTTACCTAGCAAAGACTTATACATGACCTGGAGCCAGTGGGTTTGGCGACGAATATGAAGCGAGGGCCAGCCAACGAGAGCATACAGGTCGCAGTGGTGGGTAGTATATGGGGCTTTGGTGATAAAACGGATGGCACTGAGATAGACTGCATCCAATTTGCTGAGTAGAGTGTTGGAGGCTAATCTGTAAATGACATCGCCGAAGTCAAGGATCGGTAGGATAGTCCGTTTTACGAGGGTATGTTTGGCAGCATGAATGAAGGATGCTTTGTTGCGAAATAGGAAGCCGATTCTAGATTTAATTTTGGATTGAAGATGCTTAATGTGAGTCTGGAAGGAGAGTTTACAGTCTAACCAGACACCTAAGTATTTGTAGTTGTCTACATATTATATGCGGTGATTGACAGAGTCGAAAGCCTTGGCCAGGTCGATGAATACGGCTGCATAGTATTGTYTTTTATCGATGGCGGTTATGATATCGTTTAGGAGGTGCACCCATGATCAGCTCGGAAACCAGATTGCATAGCGGAGAAGGTACGGTGGGATTCGAGATGGTCAGTGATCTGTTTGTTGACTTGGCTTTCGAAGACCTTAGAAAGGCAGGGTAGGATAGATATAGGTCTGTAACAGTTTGGGTCTATGGTATCTCCCCCTTTGAAGAGGGGGATGACCGCGGCAGTTTTCCAATCTTTGGGGATCTCAGACGATACGAGAGAGAGGTTGAACAGGCTAGTAATAGGGGTTGCAACAATTGCTGCGGCTAATTTTAGAAAGAGAGGGTCCAGATTGTCTAGTCCAGCTGATTTGTAGGGGTCCAGATGTTGCAGCTCTTTCAGAAAATCAGCTATCTGGATTTGGGTGAAGGAGAATGGGGGAGGCTTGGGCAAGTTGCTGTGGGGGGTGCAGAGCTGTTTACCAGGGTAGGGGTAGCCAGGTGGAAAGCATGGCCAGCCGAAGAAAAATGCTTATTGAAATTCTCAATTATCGTGGATTTATCGGTGGTGAAAGTGTTTCCTAGCCTCAGTGCAGTGGGCAGCTGGGAGGAGGTGCTCTTATTCTCCATGGACTTTACAGTGTCCCAGAACATTTTGGAGTTTGTGCTACAGGATGCAAATTTCTGTTTGAAAAACTAGCCTTTGCATTCCAAACTGCCTGTGTATATTGGTTCCTAACTTCCCTGAAAAGTTGCATATCGCGGGGACTATTCGATGCTAATGCAGAACACCACAGGATGTTTTTGTGCTGGTCAAGGGCAGTCAGGTCTGGAGTGAACCAAGGGCTATATCTGTTCCTGGTAAAAAAAAAWTGGAACGGGGCATGCTTATTTAATATGGTGAGGAAGCACTTTTAAAGAATAACCAGGCATACTCTACTGATGGAATGAAGTGAACATCCTTTCAGGATACCCGGGCCAGGTCGATTAGAAAGTTGGACCGCGGACCCAGGCAATGAGGCAGTGACCGCTGAGATCCTGGTTGAAGACAGCAGAGGTGTATTTAGAGGGCAGGTTGGTCAGGGTAATATCTATGAGGGTGCCCGTGTTTACAGATTTGGGGTTGTACCTGAAAGGTTCCTTGATAATTTGGGTGAGATTGAGGGCATCTAGCTTAGATTATAGGACGGCCGGGGTGTTAAGCATATCCCAGTTTAGGTCACGTAACAGTACAAACTCTGAAGATAAATGGGGGGCAATTAATTCACATATGGTGTCCAGGGCACAGCTGGCGCCTGAGGGGGGGTCTGTAACAAGCAGCAACAGTGAGAGACTTATTTCTGGAAAGGTGGATTTTTAAAAGTAGAAGCTCGAACTGTTTGGGCACAGACCTGGATAGCATGACAGAACTCTGCAGGCTGTCTCTGCAGTAGATTGCAACTCCACCCCCTTTGGCACTTGGTGGAAAATGTTGAAGTTGGGGATGGAAATTTCAGAATATTTGGTGGCCTTCCTAAGGCAGGATTCAGACACGGCTAGGACATCAGGGTTGGCGGAGTGTGCTAAAGCAGTGGGAAAAAAAACTTAGGGAGGAGGCTTCTGATGTTAACATGCATGAAACCAAGGCTTTTACGGTTAAAGAAGTCAACAAATGACAGCGCCTGGGGAATAGGAGTGGAACTGGGGACTACAGGGCCTGAGTTAACCTCTACATAACCAGAGGAATAGAGGAGGAGGAGGATAAGGCTACGGCTAAAGGCTATAAGAACTGGTCGTCTAGTGCRTTGGGGACAGAGAATAAAAGGAGCAGATTTCTGGGCGTGATAGAATAGACAAGGGTATGGTAGGATGTGAGTACAGTGAAGGTAAACCTACGCGTTGCGTGAAAATGAGAGAGGTTTCATCTCTGGAGGCATCAATTAACCTAGGTGAAGACTCCGCATGTGTGTGGGGTGGGACGAAAGAGCTATCTAAGGCATTTTGAGTGGGACCTTTGGCTCTACAGTGAAATAAAACTAAAACTAGCCAAGTAAGCAGTAGACAAGGCATATTGACATTAGAGAGAGAAATAAAGCAATCCCAGGTGTTGAACAGGAGACCTAAGACAACAACAGGTAAATGGCGATGAATGGGCAGAGCGGGTCAGTTAGGTACATACAGGACCTGAGTTCAAGGCAGGGGCTGACAGGTAAACCAAATGAGGTACCGTGTTATTGAAACGGTCCATGGGGCATCAGCTGTGTAGCCGAGTGATCATAGGGTCAAAAGAGCAGCAATAGGTGAGTCAGGGTGCTGTTCGGTAGTCGCTACTACGATGGGCGAGCTGGGGACACAGCGTTCAGAAAAGCTAGTGTGCCGGGGCTAGTAGACGGTTCTGTGGCGATATCGTAACAGAATAGCCTGTTGAGACCACATTGGGCGATCACGTCGGCAGTCCAGTCGTGATGGATTAGCGGGACTCCATGTCGACAATAAAGGGTCCAGGCCAATTGGCAAAGGAGGTATTGTAGCCCTAGAATTAGCTGGTATATGGGCCTAGCTCAAGGCTAACTGGTGCTAGCTTCGGGACAGAGGCGTTAGCTACCAGTAGCAGCTCRTTTGCAGCTAGCTAGTAATGATCCGGTGTAATGATCCAGAGCGGCAGAAATCCGGTGATATGGTAGAGAGAAGCAGTCCGATATGTTCTGGGTTGATATCGCGCTGTGCAGACTGGCAGGTGATTGTCCGAGGTAAGGCTGTCTGATTCCGGAGGGAAAAAAGGCGAGGACCGCTAGCCGTGGCTAACAAAGACTAGCTCCTGATGGAAGTTCCAGTTATAAGGAATAAAAATATGGCTATTAGAATCAACTATAGCCACTGAATTCTACCATGCTGATACTGTGCATTATAGGGAAATAATGCACGCTCTASAATGCCCTTCAAGCCAATCAGAAATTACTATTCAACAATGCCATGGTATAATTAAGCAATAAGGCACCGCCAATATACTACGGCTAAGGGCTGTTTTTTAAGCACGACACAACACGGAGTGCCTGGATACAGCCCTTAGCTGTGGTATACTGGCCATATCCCACAAACCCGAGGTGCCTTATTGCTATTATAAACTGGTTACCAAACTGGTTACGTAATTAGATCAGTAAAAATAAATGTTTGGTCATTCCCATGGTATACGGTCTGATATAATATGGCTGTCAGCCAATCAGCATTCAGGGCTCGAACCACCATGTTTATAATGTCTGATATACCACAGACTTCAACCAATCAGCATCCAGGAGCCAAACTACCCGGTTTATAAAATTTAATTATAGCATTTTATACATGCTGGCTTTCGCAGGCTATACTTGAGAATAATGTGGGCCCTCCCAGCCTGTCGGCAATTTATTAATGTGCAATTTGCCGCTATTTGCCGTTTTAGGTGTGACATCATTACGTCCAGCTGTTTTTATCGACACAAGATAGTTCAATTGAAATGCACCCTAGCAGGAAATTGCTGAATCCATTTTCTATGCAAACTTTTTAAATGTTGACAATAAAATCACTAGACAAGTTAATGGAAACATAGCTATTGATATACATGGCAGCTCAATATACTTAAGGTAGACTCAGCAATATGTGTTTACCACGAGGAACAGGGCTACTTCCGACACAAACTAAGACCGCATGAAGCGAGTGGTTGCACACGTCAGCATTTGCTGTCATGCAGCTATCCCCTTGCAGAAGAGAGACGTGAACTGTCGTGCACATGCGAAGATGCTTAACAGTATCTGTGCTGGTGCTGACAAGTGCAGACTTTTGCCTCACACTCTCTCTTGACAATATCTCTGGCCCTACTGTCGCTCAATGCGGCCGAGCTCCCATCCATTCAGGACATCTACACAAAACGGTGCCTGCATCATCAAGGACCCCACACATCCCAGTCACTAACTGTTCACTCCCTTACAGTCTGGCAGACAGTATAGGAGCATCTGGTCTCAGACCAACAGGCTCAGAGACAGTTTCCATCCACAAGCCATCAGACTGCTGAACACTTGAACTGGACTGACCACCCGCACTGACTCTCTGCACCTTAGCACACATGAACACACCCACCCAAACACACACGTCCACACTCATACTACACACAAATCACAACTGCTACTACTAGACTTTTCTATTCTACCAAGCCATTTACTTTTTATTCTTGTGTATCCTGGTCATATGACTAATAAAACGTGAAACTCGTGACCACGTCATATCGCTGAGTCAGTTTAATTTAAGGCAGCTTCAAATAGTAAGAACATAATGTAAAGTAATAAGCCTAAAAGTACTTACAGGAGGCCCAACGGGTCCAGCAGGTCCTCTGTCTCCCTACAGAAGATGGAGTTGGTGTTTAATGAGGCCAACAGACAGATGAGACAGAGGCAAACAGAAGTCAATAGTGAGACACTCACCTTCTCACCCGACAATTCTCCCAGGTACAAAGGACTCCCATCAGGCCCGATTATTAATCCAGGCTCGCCCTTCTCGCCCTGAGACGAGACACATATAAAGAAAATCTGTTAATTTGCTAGCCCCAACAGAATAAACACTTGTTGGGAATAGGCCTTACATAGTGGTACACTGTAGCACTAATGATAGGGCTATGTTGCTGTGCGGTCACATCACTGACCTTGACTCCATAACCGGGCTGGCCTGGGTCTCCCATGTCACCCTTTGATCCAATGGGACCCTTTTAGAAAATACAAAAAGTTGAAAAATTAGCTATTTATCACACGTCAAACTAGCACAAATGTTTGATTTCTTTAGTCCTTCAGGGCAAATATACACCACACTATGACATCTACATGTGTTAGAACACAACGTTAGAAGAACTGTAGCAAGACAACGTTAAGTGACCTGTAGGATAACATTAGGAAAATCAATGCTTACAGGGAATCCAGCTTGGCCAGGTAGACCAGTTCCACCCTACAGAAAAGAAAAGGAGACAACATAAAAATCTGTTAAAATGATTTATCCCTTTTTCATGGCTGGTTAAGTAAGGCCACACATCATTCCAAATATTTGGTAGGGACGTATACCCATTAAGTCAAATCAATATTTTGTGGTATTGTAAAGGATTTCCACTRTCTCCCCCTACAGAATATTTTTCCAATCAACTCAAATGTCTGAGGACATGAATCATTACCATGATTTTATTGCATGATATGCTCTCAATAGGTTTTGCAACAAAATAACTTTTGTTTCCTATGAGAACAATAATAAAATATCTCGATGAATGAGTAATGTCAGTTATGAAAATGACACAGGCCATTGGGAAAACTACTGCAAATGGCATTTCTTAAAAGTGGGTTGTGTAAATGTAGCTTTCGCCTAATAAACAGTACCAGTCAAAAGTTTGGACACACCTACTCATTCCAGGGTTTTTCTTTAGTTTTACGTTTTTCTACATAGTTTTGATGTCTTCACTATTATTCTACTATGAAATAACACATATGGAATCATGTAGTAAGCAAAAAAAGTGTAAACAAATCAACATATATTTTATATTCTTCAAAGTAGCCATCTTTTTGCCTTGATGACAGCTTTGCACACTCTTGGCATTCTCTCATCCAACTTCATGAGGTAGTCACTTGGAATGCATTTCAAAGTTAATTTGTGGAATTTCTTTCCTTATTAATGGATTTGAGCCAATCAGTTGTGTTGTGACAAGGTAGGGGTGGTATACAGAAGATAGCCCTATTTGGCAAAAGACCAAGTCAATATTATGGAAAGAAAAGCTCAAATAAGGAAAGAGAAACGACAGAGCATCATTACTTTAAGACATGAAGGTCAGTAAATGCGGAAAGGTGCAGTCGCAAAAACCATCAAGCGCTATGATGAAACTGGCTCTCATGAGGACCACCACAGGAAAGGAAGACCCAGAGTTACCTCTGCTGTAGAGGATAAGTTCAATATAGATACCAGCCTCAGAAATTGCAGCCCAAATAAATGCTTCACAGAGTTCAAGTAACAGACACATCTCAAAATCAACTGTTCAGAGGCGACTGCGTGAATCAGGCCTTCGCGGTGGAATTGCTGCAAAGAAACAACAATTAAAGGCCACCAATAAGAAGAAGAGACTTGTTTGGGCCAAGAAACACGAGCAATGGACATTAGACCTGTGGAAATCTGTCCTTTGGTCTGATGAGTCCAAATTTGAGATTTTTGGTTCCAACCGCCGTGTCTTTGTGAGACGCAGAGTAGGTGAACAGATTATCTCCGCATGTGTGGTTCCCACCGTGAAGCATGGAGGAGGAGGTGTGATGGTGCTTTGCTGATGACACTGTCAGTGATTTATTTTGAATTCAAGGCACACTTAACCAGCATGGCTACAAAGACGCTTTATCTGATCAAGCTTGTGCAAAATTACAGAAGATAATCACATCAGCAAAGCTACCACCTCGACTGACAAAACACCATGGCAGGTGGAAGCTAGTAGGCCTAGCACTAGCAGCCTCCTAGTCCTGACAGAGACTGTCATTGCCTGGGCCAGACAATGACAGTGGCCTTGCTCCTCCTCTTCTTGATCCCATCGAGAAGAGTGACAGTTCCTCTAGTGCAGTGCTCTTCAACCCTGTTCCTGGACTGCTAACATCCTAACCTGAATCAGGTTAGTTCCAACTAGGGCTGGCGCAAAAACCTACAGGAGGGTAGCTCTCCTGTAACAGGGTTGGAGAGCCCTGCTCTATTGAAAGGGCCGACCCTCCTTCTCCTCTACCAGAAAACCAAGCTGATGACTGACAGACACCGAACGGCGCTCATAAGAGAGGCCCCACTTCTGTGTACTGTACACAGATTAAATCTACACACAATACCCCATAATGACGAAGCAAAAACAGATTTTTAGATTTTTTTTGCAAATGTATTGAAAATAAAAACTAAACTTCCACATTTACACAAGTATTCAGACCCTTTACTCAGTACTTTTTTTGGTATTTGGTATTTTATTAAGATCCCCATTAGCTGTTGCAAAAGCAGCAGCTACTCTTCCTGGGGCCCACACAAAACGTGAAACATAATACAGAATGGCATAATACCGAGCATCATTAGACATGAACAGCTCAAGGACAGAACAACATAGATTTTTAAAAAGACACACGAAGTGTCACGACTTCCGYCGAAGTTGGTCCCTCTCCTTGTTCGGGCGGCGTTCGGCGGYCGAAGTCACCGACTTTCTAGCCATCGCTGATCCTCTTTTCATTTTCCTTTGGTTTTTATCTTGTCTTTTATCACACCTGGTTCCAATCCCATCAATTACATGTTGTGTATTTAACCCTCTGTTCCCCCTCATGTCCTTGTCGGTGATCGTTTGTTTGTAAGCTATGTGCAAGTTTTGTTCTGGTGTGCGAAGGGTTTTGTGCCCACTTGTATATTTAGGTTTTCTGAGTTTTTGAGCACTTATTAAACTGCTCCGTTTATACCAAGTTTGATCTCCTGCGCCTGACTTCCCTGCCACCAGCATGCACCCCCTTACACGTAGCCTACATACACACACAAACTACCTAGRTCAAGTAAGGGAGAGGCGTTGTGCTGTGAGGTGTTGCTTTATCTGTTTTTTGAAACCAGGTTTGCTGTTTATTTGAGCAATATGAGATGGAAGGAAGTTATGCGTTGTCTTGGCTGTGTGCTTAGGGTCGTTGTCCTGTTGGAAGGTGAACCTTCGCCCCCAGTCTGAGGTCCTGAGTGCTCTGGAGCAGGTTTTCATCAAGGATCTCTCTGTACTTTGCTCCGTTCATCTTTCCCTCGATCCTGACAAGTCTCCCAGTCCCTGCCACTGAAAAATATGCCTCACCGTAGGGATGGTGCCAGATTTCCTCCAGATGTGATGCTTGGCATTCAGGCCAAAGAGTTCAATGTTGGTTTTATCAGACCAGAGAATATTGTATCTCATGGTCAGAGTCCTTTAGGTGCCTTTTTGCAAACTCCAAGTGGGCTGACTTGTGCCTTTTACTGAGGAGTTGCTTCCGTCTGGCCTAATTAGTGGAGTGCTGCAGAGATGGTTGTCGTTCTGGAAGGTTCTCCCATCTCCACAGAATAATTCTCAATCAGAGTAACCATCGGGTTCTTGGTCACCTCTCTGACCAAGGCCGTTGTCCGCGATTTCTCAGTTTGGCCAGGCGGCCAGCTCTAGGAAGTGTCTTGGTGGTTCCAAACTTGATCCATTTAAAAATGGAGGCCACTGTGTTCTTGGGGAACCTTCAATACTGCTGACATTTCTTGATGCCCTTCCCCAGATCTGTGCCTCGACACGATCCTGTCTCGGCGCTCCACGGTCAATTCCTTCGACCTCATGGCTTGGTTTTTGCTCTGACATGCACTGTCAACTGTGGGACCTTATATAGACAGGTGTGCCTTTCCAAATCATGTGCAATCAATTGAATTTAACACAGGTGGACTCCAATCAAGCTCTAGAAACATCTCAAGGATGATCATTGGAAACAGGATGCACCTGAGCTCAATTTCAAGTCTCTTATCGAAGTGTCTGAATACTTACGTAAATAAGGTACCTGTTTTAATTTTTTATAAATTTGCAAACATTTCAAAAAACCTGTTTTCCATTTGTCATTATGGGGTATTATGTGTAGATTTATGAGGAAAAACATGCATTTAATCAATTTTAGAAAAAGGCTGTAACAAAATGTGGAAGAAGGAAAGGGGTCTGAATATTTTCCGAATGCACTGTATAGCTATAGATAGGCAAAGAGGCTAGACTGCATTGTCTGCATAATTAAACAATCCCTAGTAAGATATTATTTTGACGGTTGACTGATTGTACTATTTGACATTAATAGACTGGTTTTATACAGCACAATCTTTCTATCCAAGCTCGGAGAGAACATGAGGAAGGCTAAAGTAGGCCTACAGGACAGTTGTCCATAAAATACAACAAATCTATTGGTTACTGATTAGTATACTGCTGCATCGAAAATTCGATTTACAATCGGCAATGTTTGAACATGCCACTTTAATTACTGAACAAGTAAATAAATCATTGCCACCAGCCAGCATTCTCAATAGCAGAGTGAAACATAAACGTTTGGCTTAACATGAGAAAATTATGACCAAATAAAAATAAACATGTATCCATTAAAGCAAAGCTATATGCTGATACAAGCACTAGCACCACATACTTTTAAAAATGTTTTAATTTCACCTTTATTTAACCAGGTAGGACAGTTGAGAACAAGTTCTAATTTACAACTGCGACCTGGCCAAGATAAAGCAAAGCAGTGCGACAAAAACAACAACACAGAGTTACACATGGGATAAACAAACGTACAGTCAATAACACAATAGAAAAAYCTGTATTCAGTGTGTGCAAATGAAGTAAGGAGGTAAGGCAATAAATAGGCCAATAGTGGCGAAGTGATTACAATTTAGCAATTAACACTGGAGTGATATGTGCAGATGAGGATGTGCAAGTARAAATACTGGTGTGCAAAAGAGCAGAAAAACAAAAACAAATATGGGGATGAGGTAGGTAGTTGGTTGGATTGGCTATTTACAGATGGGCTGTGTACAGCTGCAGCAATTGGTAAGCTGCCCTGACAGCTGACGCTTAAAGTTAGTGAGGGAGATATGAGTCTCCAACTTCAGTGATTTTTGCAATTCGTTCCATTCTTTGGCAGCAGAGAACTGGAAGAAAAGGTGGCCAAAGGAAGTGTTGGCATTGGGGATGACCAGTGAAATAAACCTGCTGGAGCGCGTGCTACAGGTGGGTATTGCTATGGTGACCAGTGAGCTGAGATAAGGCGGAGCTATACCTAGCAAAGACTTATAGATGACCTGGAGCCAGTGGGTTTGGCGACGAATAAGTAGCGAGGACCAGCTAACGAGAGCATACAGGTCGCAGTGGTGGGTAGTATATGGAGCTTTGGTGACAAAATGGATGGGACTGTGATAGACTGCATCCAATTTGCTGAGTAGAGTGTTGGATGCTATTTTATAAATGACATCGCCGAAGTCAAGGATCGGTACGATAGTCAGTTTTACGAGGGTAAGTTTGGCAGCATGAGTGMAGGAGGCTTTGTTGCGAAATAGGAAGTCGATTCTAGATTTAACTTTGGATTGGAGATGCTTAATGTGAGTCTGGAAGGAGAGTTTACAGTCTAGCCAGACACCTAGGCATTTATAGTTGTCCACATATTCTAAGTCAGAACCATCCAGAGTAGTGATGCTAATCAGGCAGGCGGGTGCGGGCAGCGATCGGTTAAAGAGCATGCATTTCGTTTTACTTGTATTTAAGAGCAGTTGGAGGCCACGGAAGGAGTGTGATCTGATACCCTAACGGTAGGAAGTGTGGGAAGGGGGCAAACTGCGGGGTGTTCAGAGAAACTGCACTACGCCAGCGATAGCATTATATATTAATTATATACAACAAATAGAAACAGAAGGTTACTGCCATCTCCGTAGATCTGTAGCCTAACCTTTGTTATACAAGCTACACTTCCAAAGTGTAATGAGGACCATATACAGTGGTTGTATTCATTAAGGTCCATTTTGCAACAGAAAACAAAATGACTATCGTATTGGACAAATTCAGGTAGCCCCTACGTATTTCGGTCTGTTTTCTTCCAGTTGGTGTGAATGACTACGACCCAAGGTTTTAAGTAGTGATGTGCACCGATATGGAAGATCTATATCAATATCAGCTGCTTTTTTCAGAAACCGATATATTGGCTTGAATAAATAACATTGAAACTGTGTACACTTCACTTAAACAGCTTTAGTGTCCAAACAACTTCCAGCTGATTGCCCATTAGGGAAAGTGTGAATGATCTGGGAACCTACCCAACCAGTTTGAATACAATGTAACGCCCGTTGATGGCCCATCGTCAGGCAGTTAAGTATGCTAAGTTGAGAGGATTTTGTGTCTGGCACATGTATACTATTTTACATATTACTTTTACATAATAGTGTAGGCTACCAGCAAGGATAAATCGATATCAAGATATGCCTCGCTCATATCGATATCAAATCGAATGATCAATATTGGTGCCCACCACTAGTTTCAAGTTTATAGTCATTGGCTTCTTTTATTTGTGGCTTTTGATTGAGTCGCTGGTTGGATTTCAAACATTGATGAAATTACATCAAGCATAATGGCTAGGGCAGGTCAAAGTTAACGTGTTAATAACATTACCAAGGACAATGTTCTTTACACGTTAATAATGCATATAAAATGTTCTGCTGTAAAAAATACCCATTGATGCTGATAATCACATGTCAATTTCTTCACAGCACAGACCCTATTCTGCATGGACACTGCGGTCAGTGGCAGCTGCTGTTATGTAGTGCTTACTGTCTCTTAAACATAGAATATGCACGCAGCTTTGAGCAACAATTTTCAAGGAAAACGTACAGAAAGTTAAACCATAAACACATTGCCAGGCGTTTGTTTAGACAGCAAAAACATCAAAAACATATTTGTACAGAAGTAGCTAGATATTTATGCTAACGCTACCTAACCAAACTAATGTTTATAATGCCATGGCTGAATGCCTATTGATAAAAATCTAACTTCCCACAATGATTGTAAATCAGAACAGGAAATCCATTCCATCTAGCTACTGTTTTTGTTGTACTTCTCATGTCAAAGGTTTTAAGCAAATKATTCAAATTCTAGTAGTAGCAGCTTGTGGCTAGTTCATGTTGAAGTAGCCTAGGCTAGATCTAATAGCTGTATTACAGGAACTCAGACCTGGCGGACGTGTTGTTATTGTTTTCGGTGGAATTCATAACATTGTTGGACAGGTTCGAATGTTCTTTGTATCCTTAGAGCAAATAATTGTTTTCCCATAGTCAACCCTTCAATCAGAAATTGGGAGAACGCTCAATTAGAATGCCTGAAGCTTTAACAGTATGTGTTTGTGAACATTGTGTCACGACTCCTACCGAAGGTGGCTCCTCTTCCTGTTCGGGCGGTGCTCGGCGGTCGTCGTCACCGGTCTACTAGCTGCCACCGATCCCTTTTCCCTTTTCTGTTGGTTTTGTCTTATTAGTTACACCTGTTCCTTGTTTACGTTTAGTGGGGCTATTTAAGCTGGTCGGCCCGCCTGCTCTTTGTGCGGGCTTATTCTTTTCACTGTGTTTGTGTGTGGTAGTGTATTTGGTAGTGTGTTTTGTTGAGTATCGTGTTTGTTGCGCCYGTGTGTGTTGGCGCGCATGATTTGTTCCCTGTGCCTATTAAAGCACTACTCAGTTCCTTCTGCCTCCTGCGCCTGACTCCGCACCCACTACGCTTAAGTGCGTCACACATTGATTGGCCTACTTAAACATTGGGTGTATTTTGTTTCTGATACAGATTATTTCGTGTTTCCGTCTCTTACAGTTAAAGGATAGTATGCCTGTAACTCAATGCACTGCTTTTTCCAGTGGAAAAATCTTTCTTTAGCGCCAAATTGGAGCAAATTCTCAAATGTACTACAGAAAATCATGCGATTAATCGATTTACATATTTAAATAGTTTGAGAGCCCTAATAATTACTGCAACTGAGCAATCAAGTTTGGAAAATAAATGACCTAGTTCATCAATTAAACACTTAGTCGTATCAAAAGGCAGTGTCCTGTAGGTCTTAGAAAATAAGCTTTGAAGACTTTTGGAGTAACTTGGCACCACATAAATGGTAACAGAGTTTTCAAACAGGACAAATCACCTACCTGGGGCCCAGCTCCTCCAACGACACCATCATACTGCAACGAGAGAAACTAAACAGCTTAATGTCTATGCACACTCAACCGTCCATGTTGGAGGTGGAGATACAGTAGAGCTAAAAGATGATCATGCAGAAGGATGGGTATATTTATTTCCAGACCCCTAACCCACACCCCTAGGCACTTCATGTAGATACAAAATAGTCAGATAGGTATAAGCAATATGCTAGAAACTAAACCTTGCCAATTGATATGCCAGGGATTTTGCTGTTGTAACATATTGCCAATACTTTTTTTATTTTAACATTTTTTATTTAACCTTTATTTAACTAGGCAAGTCAGTTAAAAACAAATTCTTATTTACAATGACGGCTTACTCCGGCCAAACCCCGACAACGTTGGGCCAATAGTGTGCCGTCCTATGAGACTCCCAATCACGGCCGGATGTGATACAGCCTGGATTCGAACCAGGTACTATAGTGATGCCTCTTGCACTGAGATGCAGTGCCTTAGACTGCTCGGGAGCCCTTCAGGTAATATCCAAGCCTTTCAGATCATAACAAGTTTCAAAAGGGATTGGGGCAAGAGGGGTAGGGTCTAGAGAGGCAGGCGGGTAGGGTCTAGAGGGGCAGGGTCTAGAGATGTAGGGACTAGAGGGGCTAGTGTCTATGTGGGTAGGGGCTATAGGGGTTGTTTCGAGAGGCGGCCTTACGCTGCTGGAGGTCTGGTAGATTATTTGTCCAGGTGGGCCGGGTGGGCCTGGTGGTCCAGGCTGTCCGTTTCCATCACGACCAGTTTCGCCCTAAAAAACAGACCGAAGAGAACATCAGCCTTTAGTGACAAAGAAATGCTGGCACAGAATCCATACGCTTCATGGGACTGGGTGGAAGTTGCCCCTAATAACTGACACAGGGTCAGAGATTTTCTCATCCGCCTGATGTTTAATTGCTAAACACATTGATTTCCTGGTAGCTAGTTCCATTTTTGGTACACAATATCTGTGTTAAATTGTCTTGCTTTACGCATGTAATTGAACTGTTATTATGTCCCTTGAATGACATTTTAATTCTAGGAAAACGTGAAAACACTCACTCTTTCTCCTCTGTCCCCCTTTTGTCCCTGGAAAATGAAAGGGGAACCAAACAGAAAAACATACAATTGTGAGAAAAAGTCCATTATTAAGAGAAAGGATGTCCATAAATTCAATTTCAGTTCCTTCTCTGAGCTGACTTGCTGAAGATTGAACCCCAATCTTGTCCCCCACTTTGATTTTGAATCGTTGTCTTTGTGTGCAAGAACAGATCAAATCTAGACAGGAGTTCATTTTCAGCCCAGCTGCACTACAAACCAGTCACATGTAATCAGCTAATCATGACCTTCAGTCTGGAGCCGAAAACCCTGCACAACCAGCAGGTCTCCAGGACCGACCTGAATTGGTGTTCCCAGATAGCTAGCTAACGCTAACTACATGTCTCAGAACCCTTATGTAGATATTGTGAGGTGGGTGGAGGGAAGCAGGTTCTGACATACATTAGGTCCAGGGAAACCGTCCAACCCTGGTCGGCCATCTCTTCCTTGTAGTCCTTCACTTCCCTTCTCGCCAGCAGCACCAGGGAAACCAGGCTTTCCCTAATGAGTGAAATACAAACCACAAGTTATATTGAAACTGATCACACAAGAGGAGGAATTAATGTTAGAATATTGAGATGGATTGCATTGTATTGGTGTCTAAACTTTTTATTCAATGATTTGTATTTTTTCCTTTATGAAATTATATGAAATAAACCAAAGTAAAGCTCATACCGGTAGGCCAGGGATGCCAGTAGTACCCTGAAAGTGAACAGAATAAAAGTGGAATCAGTGAGAGAATCTATTAAAATGGCAGAATCAAAACATACAGTATATATTGTATCTAAAATTAAATGACAGCTGCAGAGGACACCCACCTGTYGCCCGTCTGGCCCTCGGGCTCCAGGAACCCCATTGGCCACTCCCACACCAGAGCCTTCCATGTCATCCTTCACACATAGGGATAGGAAGGAGAGAGAGAGACTGAGACAGAGGTCATGAGATCATTAACTTTTCCCCAAAATTTGTGTGATAAACCTGGATTTTTTCACATGGACTTACTCAGGAAACTGCCCTTTACAATAGAACCTTCAATCCAAAAAGAAAATTCAAGCGAACAACCTTGAATTTGGACAAAATTATTATTACCAAAAACTGCCAAGGACCACCGAGCAAAACAACCAGCAGAAAAAGCACAGGAAAAAACTAAACATACCACCAAACCTACAACTGAGAGCTACTTTCAAGGCCAAGAAGAAAGAGAAAGATCTTAAAATAATCTCTAGATATATTACTATAATATACCTTACTATATGAAGACTCAAATGCTTAGTTAGGACAGGACAGACATCCTGGCAGCAACTTCCATTTTCAGTGAGGTGCGAAGTGAGAGGTGTGAATGCCCTTGAATACAACAATGCCAGCAGAACACAATCCCAACCCAAATGAATAGGCCTCACACCCCTATGCAGAGGCCATCAAAGTGCAGTTCCCCACATAAAAAAAAAGATCATGCACGTAAAAAGTACAAAGATAAGCCTCTCCAGAGACACTATTTGCTGACTGTTACAAGAATGGGAATGTAAGCAATCTCATCTTCCACACAGACGAGCCCCTGGCATGGCACAGGACAATAAGAGCACACTACCCCTCTGTCGAGAGAAAGGGTATTAACCCAGGGTGGAAACTCAGAATACTGCACATTGAGGACATCGAGACAGCCCGTGTCAACCTGTACAAGTCTGGAATGGTAATGGTGAATGGGAACCTCAAACCTCAGATCAAAGAGAGAGCACAGTATGAGAAGCTCACCCCTGGTGACGACTCCGCCTTCACGAACAAGACAGATAACACCCCCTCCTCAAACAGTCCTAAAGACAAGCAACCCCAATAGGAGAGTCAGCCCCCACAGCACTGCTCCAGCATTAATATAAGGGATACATTCACACAGCTGGAGATCGAGCTGGTAGAGCTCAAACAGCAATTGAACACATCACAGACTCCAACAGACCAGCACAACAACCCCCCCTCAACCAGACCCATTCTGGACGGTGGTGACAAAATTCCAACAGGAGGGAGAGGGAAAAACAGCCCAGCTGAAGGAGGAGGGGAGAGTGCTGAAGGAAGTGAGAAAGCTGAGGTGCGACAATGAACAACTCATGAGAGAGTAGGGCTGTCCCCGGCAAAAAAAAAATCTTGGTCGACCAAAAGTTGTCTGTTCTTTTGACAACATTTTTAAGCATGTATTTTTCCATATATAGATTATGCATTAAGCTTACGGTTTGATGTGTCGTGACTCTCATTAATCTGATGACTGTTATTTATTTTATCAACTAACTATGTTTAATTGTTACTYGATTAAATTAATCATGTAACAATTAACGKTCCCGTGTGGCTCAGTTGGTAGAGAATGGCGCTTGCAACGCCAGGGTTGTGGGTTCATTCCCCACGGGGGGACCAGGATGAATATGTATGAACTTTCCAATTTGTAAGTCGCTCTGGATAAGAGCGTCTGCTAAATGACTTAAATGTAAAATGTAAATGTAACTCATTAGCAATTTGGGGCACCATGGGAAAAGTTGTTTAACGAGTTACTATCTCCCAACTTAAACTCTAAAGATATATAGATAGCTCTTACATCAATAACAGTCAATTATTAATTATTATTACCTCATATCAGTCTCTTTCTAAATGTCGCATACTCCTTGATATCTGCAAGAACCCTAACTTCATTGATGAATCAGCAATAGACAAATAGGCTAAATTATTTATTTACTAACTAACTAAATAATAACACAGAATACCCATTCACACTTACATGAGATAAAAGACACCTAGTGAACTGACATGATATGACGGCTTGTTACACAATGGAAAGGGGGTGGGGAACAATAAATAGAGAGAGAGACAGAGAGTCAACTTATCGTACATACATTTGGAAGCGGAGCGGCCTATTGGTCAGACTTAGAAGGCGAGCACACCATCCACCGCTTCCGAACATATTACTCGCCAATGTCCAATCTCTAGACAACAAGGTGGATGAAATTTTGCCTTCCAGAGACATCAGAGATTGAAACATTCTCTGTTTCACGGAAACATGGCTCACTCGGGATATGTTGTCAGAGTCGGTACAGCCACCCGGTTCCTTCACGCATCGCGCCGACAGAATAAAAAAATCTCTCTGGTAAGAAGAAGGCGGGGGTGTATGCCTTATGATTAACAACTCATGGTGTAATTATAACAACATACATAAACTCAAGTCCTTTTGTTCACCTGACCTAGAATTCCTTACAATCAAATGCCGACCGCATTATCTACCAAGAGAATTCTCTTCTATTATAGTCACAGCCGTGTATATCACCCCCAAAGCAGATACATTGACGGCCCTGAAAGAACTTCACTGGACTCTATGTAAACTGGAAACCATAAATCCTGCGGCTGCATTTATTGTAGCTGGGAATTTTAACAAAGCTAATCTGAGAACAAGGCTTCCTAAATTATATCAGCATATCGAATGAGCAACACGAGCTGGTAGCCTTCTGGACCATTGCTACTCTAACTTCTGCGATGCATACAAAGCCCTCCCCTGCCTTCCCTTCAGAAAATCTGACCATGACTCAATTTTGTTGCACCCAACCTATAGACAGAAACTAAAACAGGAAACGCCAGTGCTAAGATCTATCTAATGCTGGTCTGACCAATCGGATTCCACGTTTCAAGATTGCTTCGATCACGTGGAATGGGATATGTTCCAGGTAGCCTCAGACAACAACATTGATGTATACGGTGAATAGGTGAGCGAGTTAATTAGCAAGAGCATCGGTGATGTTGTACCCACTGTGACTATTAAAACCTTCCCTAACCAGAAACCGTGGATTGATGGCAGCATTTGCGCAAAACTGAAAGTGCGAACCACCACTATTAATTTTGGCAAGGCGACTGGAAACATGACCGAATACAACCAGTGTAGCTATTCCCTCCGCAAAGCAATCAAACAAGCAAAGCTTCAGTATAGAGACAAAGTAGAGTCGCAATTCAACGGCTCAAACACGAGATGTACGTGGCAGGGTCTACAGTCAAAAACGGATTACAAAAAGAAAACCAGCCCCGTCGAGGATATCAACGTCTTGCTTCCAGACAAATTAAACAACTTCTCTGCTCACTTTGAGAACAATACAGTGCCACTGACAAGGCCCATTACYAAAGCCTGTGGGCTCTCCTTCACYGTGGCCAATGTGAGTAAAACATTGAAATGTATTAACCCTTGCAAGGCTACCGTCCCAGACTGCATCCCTAGCCGTGTCCTCAGAGCATGTGCAGACCAGCTGGCTGGTGTGTTTACGGACATAATCAATCAATCCCTATCCCAGTCGGCTGTGCCCACATGCTTCAAGATGGTCACCATTGTTCCTGTTCCCAAGAAAGCTAAGGCAACTGAACTAAATGACTATCGCCGCATTGCACTCACTTCTGTCATCATGAAATACCTAGGATAGGATAAAGTAATCCTTCTAACCCCCCCCCCCTTAAAAGAGTTAGATGCACTATTGTAAAGTGGTTGTTCCACTGGATATCATAAGGTGAATGCACCAATTTGTAAGTCGCTCTGGATAAGAGCGTCTGCTAAATGACTTAAATGTAAATGTAATGAAGTGCTTCGAAAGACTAGTCAAGGATCATATCACCTCCACCCTACCTGATACCCACTCCAATTTGCTTACCGCCCCAATAGGTCCACAGATAATGCAATCACCATCACACTGCCCTATCCTATCTGGACAAGAGGAATACCTATGTAAGAACACTGTTCATTGACAACAGCTCAGCATTCAACACCATACTACCCTCCAAACTCATAATTAAGCTTGAGACCCTGGGTCTTGACCCCGCCCCGTGCAACTGGGTCCTCAAMACTGGGGCCACACAAGGGTTCTCAGCCCTCTCCTGTACTCCCTGCTCACCCACGACTGAATGGTCGTGGGTGAGCAGGGAGTACAGGAGAGGGCTGCACGCATCCAACTCAATCATCAAGTTCGCAGACGACACTACAGTGGTAGGCTTGATTACCAACAACGACGAGATGGCCTACTCGGAAGGAGGTGAAGGCCCTCAGAGTGTGGTGTCAGGAAAATAACCTCTCACTCAACGTCAACAAAACAAAGGAGATGATCGTGGACTTCAGGAAACAGCAGAGGGAGCATCCACCCATCCACATCGACGGGACAGTAGTGGAGAAGGTGGAAAGGATTAAGTTTCTCTGCGTACACATCACTGACAATCTGAAATGATCCACCCACACAGACAGTGTGGTGAAGAAGGCGCAACAGCGCAAACTACCTGCCCTCCAGGACACCTACAGCACACGATGTCACAGGAAGGCCAAAAAGATCATCAAGGACAACAACCACCCGAGCCACTGCCTGTTCACCCCGCTATCATCCAGAAGGCGAGGTCAGAACAGGTGCATCAAAGCTGGGACCGAGAGACTGATAAACAGCTTCTATCTCAAGGCCATCAGACTGTTAAACAGCCATCACTAACATAGAGTGGCTGCTGCCAACATACCATCTCCAATCTCTGGCCACTTTAACAAATGTAATAAATGGATTAAAAAAAGGTATCACTAGTCACTTTAAATAACGCCACTTTAATAATGTCTACATATCCTATATTACTCTTCTCATATGTACAGTTGAAGTCGGAAGTTTACATACACCTTAGCCAAATTCCTGAAATTTAATCCGGTTAAAAATGCCCTGTCTTAGGTCAGTTAGGATCAACACTTTATTTTGAGAATGTGAAATGTCAGAATTATAGTAGAGAGAATGATTTATTTCAGATTATATTTCTTTCATCACATTCCCAATGGGTCAGAAGTTTACATACACTCAATTAGTATTTGGTAGAATTGCGTTTAACTTGGGTCAAATGTTTTGGGTAGCCTTCCACAAGCTTCCCACAATAAATTGGCTGAATTCTGGCCCATTCCTCCTGACAGAGCTGGTGTAACTGAGTCAGGTTTGTAGGCCTCCTTGCTCGCACACGCTTTTTCAGTTCTGCCCACACATTTTCTATGGGATTGAGGTCAGGGCTTTGTGATGGCCACTCCAAAACCTTGACTTTGTTGTCCTTAAGCCATTTTGCCACAACTTTGGAAGTATGCTTGGGGTCATTATCCATTTGGAAGACCCATTTGTGATCAAGCTTTAGCTTCCTGACTCATGTCTTGAGATGTGGCTTCAACATATCCACATAATTTCCCTGCCTCATGATACCATCTATTTTCTGAAGTGCCCCAGTCCCTCCTGCAGCAAAGCACCCCCACACCATGATGCTGTCACCCCCGTGTTTCACGGTTGGGATGGTGTTCTTCGACTTGCAAGCCTCCCCCTTTTTCCTCCAAACATAACAATGGTCATTATGGCCAAACAGTTCTATTTTTGTTTCATCAGACCAGAGGACATTTCTTCAAAAAGTACGATATTTGTTCCCATGTGCAGTTGCGAACCGTAGTCTGGCTTTTTTATGGTGGTTTTGGAGCAGTGGCTTCTTCCTTGCTGAGCGGCCTTTCAAGTTATGTCGATATAGGACTCGTTTTACTGTGGATATAGATACTTTTRTACCTGTTTCCTCCAGCATCTTCACAAGGTCCTTTGCTGTTGTTCTGGGATTGATTTGMACTTTTCGCACSAAAGTAYGTTCATCTCTAGGAGACAGAACGYKTCTCCTTCCTGAGCGGTATGACGGCTGCGTGGTCCCATGGTGTTTATACTTGCGTACTATTGTTTGTACAGATGAACGTGGTACCTTCAGGCATTTGGAAATTGCTCCCAAGGATGAACAGACTTGTGGAGGTCTACAATTTGTTTTCTGAGGTCTTGGCTGATTTATTTTGATTTTCCAATGATGTCAAGCAAAGAGGCACTGAGTTTGAAGGTAGGCCTTGAAATACATCCACACGTACATCTCCAATTGACTGAAATTATGTCAATTAACCTATCAGAAGCTTCTAAAGCCATAMAATTTTTCTGGAGTTTTCCAAGCTGTTTAAAGGCACTGTCAACTTAGCGTATGCAAACTTCTTACTCACTGGAATTGTGATACATTGAATTATAAGTGAAATAATCTGTCTGTAAACAATTATTGGAAAAATTACTTGTGTCATGCACAAATTAGATGTCCCAACCGACTTGCCAAAACTCTAGTTTGTTAACAAGAAATGTGTGGAGGTGAAGGTGTAAACCTAGTCAAATATATTGTTCATGCTTCCTATTGCTATCAGCTAACATATAACATTTTATTCAAGCATAAAACCTAAGAATGAGACATGGTTTGATGAAGAATGCAAAAACCTTAGAAATAAATGTAGAAACCTATCCATCCAAAAACACAGACCCAGAAAATCTTAGTTTACGCCTTCACCATGAGGAAAAACTAAAACATTCCAAAAATACACTAAGAAAAATGAAGGATCAGCATGTCAAAATATCAGCATGTCAGAAAACAGCTCAATGTGATTGAAGAATCCATAGAATCAAATTCATTCTGGGAAATTTGGAACACACTAAACAAACGAGCTACCTATCCAAAAATGTAGATGTATGGATAAACCACTTCTCCAACCTTTTTGGACATATAACTAAGAACAAAAACATGATAATTTACAAACCTTCACAACATTATCCTCAACTCTAGGATCTTCCCCAATATTTGGAACCAAGATCTGGTCACCCCAATCCACAAAAGWGGAGACARATTTGACCCCAATAATTACTGTGGAATCTGTGTCAACAGTAATCTCAAAAAAATTGTCTGCAGTATCAACAGCAGACTCCAAAATGTCCTCAGTGAAAACAATGTCCTTCTTACCAATTGACAAACAAACAAAAACAAAATCAACATCATCTCATGCTTTGTTGATTTTAAAGAAGCTTTTTACTCAATTTGGCATAAAGGTCTGCTATACAAATTGATGGAAATCTGTGTTGGAAGAGAAACATATGACATTATAAAATGAATGTCCACAAACAACAAGTCTGCAGTTAATATAGGCAAAAAACAYTGATTTATTTCCTTAGGGCCGTGGGGTGAGACAGGGACGCAGCTTGAGCCCCACCCTCTTCAACATGTATATCAATGAATTGGCGAGGGCACTAGATTAGTCTGCAGCACCCAGCCTCACCCTACTGGACTCGGAAATCAAATGTCTACTGTTTGTTTATGATCTGGTGCTTCTGTCCCAACCATGGTGGGTCTACAGCAGCACCTAGGTCTTCTGCACAGATTCTGTCAGACTTGGGCTCTGATAGTGAATCTCAGTAAGCCCAAAAAATTATGTTCCAAAACAAGTCAATTTGCCAGGACAACAAATACAAATTCTATCTAGACACTGTTGCCCTAGAGCACACAAATAATTATATCTAAACATCAACACCACAGGTAACTTCCACAAGGCTGTGAAAGATCTAAGAGACAAGGCAAGTAGAGCCTTCTATGCCATCAAAAGGAAAATAAAAYTCAACATTCCAATTACGATCTGGCTAAAAATACTTCAACCAGTTAAAGAACCCATTTCTCTATGGTTGTGAGGTCTGGGGTCTACTCACCAACCAATAATTCACTAAATGGGACAAACATCAAATTGGAATTCTGCAAAAATATACAACACAAAACCCCAAACAATGCATGTAGAGCAGAATTAGGACTATACCCGCTAGTTATCAAAATCCAGAAAAGAGCTGTCAAATTCTATAACCACCTAAAAGGTTGCGATGCCCACACATTCCACCACAAAGCCCTCACCTACAAAGAGATTAACCTAGAGAAAAGTCCCCTCAGCCAGCTGGTTCTGGGGCTCTGTTCAAAYACAAACAAACCCCCATGCCAGCAACACAATTAGACCCAACCAAATTATGAGAAAGCAACAAGATAACTATTTGACACACTGGAAAGAATCAACCAAAACACAGAGCAAATTGGAATGCTATCTGGCCCTAAACAGAAAGTACACAGTGGCATAATACCTGACCACTGTGACTGACCCAAAATTAGAAAATACTTGACTATGTACAGACTCATTGATCATAGCCTTGCTACTGAGTGAGGTCGCCATAGGCAGACCTGGCTCTGAAGAGAAGACAGGATATGTGCCTACTGTCCATTTCCCTTGGCAATCAACCGTTCTCTATCGTAGGTGATGTTGGCTTTCGCCGACTGTTCGAGAACTGGTACACACTACCAAGTGCACTATTTTTCAGATGTTGCCCTACCGGAGTTACACAGTAATAGCGTCACAGCTATTAGCTTCACGACATACATACTATGGAACTCCTTTTGGGTCTTTGCGTGTCAAAAAACATACAGTAGCGCTGTCAAAGCTGAACAAAAAAGGCTGCAAAAAGCAAACACGAGCCACGAACGATGTGCTTACAATACCGCGTTGGTAATGAAGCATAATTTCTTTGACAGCAACTTCTGGGGTAGCTAGCTTTAGCTTGGTACCTAGCTAGCACAATACAACCAGCCTGAAAACGATGACCAGTAGAAACTGCAGTCATTTTCATTATTTTTAGCAATGATTTAGGAATCCTTGTGAGTAAGTATTAGCTAGGTTGCCACTTGTTGTTCGCCTATTGAAATTGAACATCAGTTCATGAAAATAAACAGCTAGCGCCAGCTACTTAACCAAGTTGCCCAAAGCTAACATTATAAGCAGCCAGCTAGCTTCATTTGGCTAGTCAGGCTCGACCGGACCGGGTTTTGTGTTGTGAAGCTAGCCACAATAAGGATTTGGCACAATAGTGGAATTTGCGGTTTGCCTTCCAAATAAAAGTATGTAATTGACAGTGATGCAAATATATACAAATAGTAGAATTATGCCATACTTTTATTTTGAAGGCTAACCGCAAAGACCATTATTGTGGCTAATCCTTATTGTGGCTAGCTTCACATTGATGGGTCCGACCACCATTAATCATCAAATAAGAACTGTCATAAAATTAGGRTTATTTTAGATGATGACACCTAGCTATATAATTAGCTAGCTAACTATAGCTACTGAAACAGATTATGTCGTTTCGCCACTTTACCAGTATCATAGCATACGTGTCGATGACTTGTTGTGACATATGAAATACGAGTGATAGTGTAATCAAAGTGTAATAACTACGTAACATTTTTATGAATGCGTTAAATGATTTTGTGACGTGCAGTCATATTCAGGTCCTGATTGGTCAACAATCTTATTTGACACGTCAAATCGTGTTATCTTTTTTGACACGCAAAGACCCAAATGGCGTTCCTTAGCAAAGACCCAAACCGTGTTCCATAGAAATCCTGGTTGAGAATGAAACAACGGAACAAATGAACAACGAAACAGCACAGCAAGTAAATTAAAGAAATAGGTTTAGATTATGTTTTACTGGTAATGGGGACATACATAAATGCCAACAAAATAACTTTTTGGTTAGTGTTTGTTTGTGTGTGTGTGTGTGTGTGTGTGTGTGTGTGTGTGTAGGTGTGTGTGTAACCTTTATTTAACTAGGCAAGTCAGTTAAGAACAAATTCTGATTTACAATGACGGCCTACCCCGGTCAAACCCGGATGACGCCGGCCCAATTGTGCGCCGCCCTATGAGACTACCAATAACCACCGGCTGTGATACAGCCTGGATTCGAACCAGGGACTGTAGTGATGCCTCTTACACTGAGATACAGTGYCTTAGACCGCTGCGTCCATGTGTGTGTGTTAACTATTTAACTGTACTAGAATGCTTAAAAGGCAGCAAAAAAAATTAATATCGGTTATTGGCATTGTTTTTTTGGGCAAGGAAAATATTGGATATCGGTATCGGCCAAAAATGTCATATCGGTGCATCACTACCAAAAACTATTGTTGTACTAAAACTGATCAATAAAATGTAAATCTGAACGTTGATGCAGAATTCGTTTTACACTGGGTAATGTTTACAGATCGTTTGACAAGCTAGTGAGATTCTTGTGATACTAAGAAACACTCAGTATTAACATTGGGCATTAGTAATCATGCATCGTAAAGACCATTGAGATAGCGAAACCCATCTCTCATGGGGACTCACAAAGCCAGCGTGATAGCTTGGTCCGGGGGGTCCTGGCGGCCCGGGTTGTCCCACTGGTCCCATTGGTCCAGGAAGGCCAGCCAATCCGCCCTGTCCTGGCTGACCAGGGATGCCAGTCAATCCCTGTGCGCCCTGTGGAATGGGATGAAGGTCAAGATTAAAAAACAGTCAATATCATATTGATGAGCCATCCGAACCACACACTTTGGAAAAAAAGGGTTCAAAAATGGTTATTCGGCTGTCCCCCATAGATAACTATTTTTGGGTCCAGGTAGAACCCTTTTTGGTTTCATGTAGAACCCTCTGTGGAAATAACAGACCCTAACCCAATATTTATTCAAAGGGTTCTCTTATGGGGACAGCCAAACAACCCTGTTAGGTTCTAGATAGCACCTTCTTTTCTAAGAGTGTACTAGTAGGACACACTTCACACAGGTATTAATCACATTGTAGGGCAATCTAAGCAACATTAGGAGAAACTGACCAACTGCCGATACGGTCATTGGACAGTTGAAATAGTCCCCTAGCCTGAAACATGACTTAGAGTTCATTAGGACTGTCCCAGACAACAAAACCTTGGTCGGCGAAAGTCGTCTGTTCTTTCAACCAATCGATTGGTCGAAAATGTAAAACGTGTATTTTTCCATATATAGACAATATATATCGACGACTATATGCACAGAGTTTGTCTGGCGCTTTAAATGACTACAGCGAGTCCGACCACAATTGATTTGTGCTGGGCTGGGCTCAGACTTGCTGTGCTGTGTATTTTTAACAGCGAGTGACTGTGTGACTAGCACCTGTTGTCTCTCCTCCCTGCTGAGGCGACCACAGCAGAACATCGACAGAGTTTATTGCGCTGTCTGTGTTCCTGTAGCTGCAACATAATTACAGCTATTTCTGACTGAAAGTTCTGTTACTGAAATCACACGAAATTGCTCTCTTTAWGTGACAAATGTATGCATCGCATGCACGTGACCAATAGGCCCTGACCTATAGCATATCATAATCACATCTATAAATTGGTTATAACAAACTCCGAACACCATAACACATGTGACAGAAAAATGGAAAAACAGGTGCTGTTAGATTACAATATAATTCTTCTGACCATTTGGAACAATGTAAACAATGCAAAATAAATGATAACCGTACCAGAGAGCCTGTTGTAATGCCTTTTTTTTGGAAAGCCTTTACTTCAGCAGACTAAAAACAGTTGCATGTATTTGTGAATGCAATTGCTGTCATGTAACGGTTTATTTATCGTTCACGCTAATTAGCCTTTTCAAGGTCGCTTTGCTGTTTTATTTTAAAACTAAAATGCTCGATTGCATTTCAAATCATGAATGACTCGTATGCTGTGTGACGACATTAACAAATTAATGATTGATTGATACAGTAGACTGTATAAATACTGAAATATAGGCCTAAATAAGTTAATTAAGAAATAAACAGGATGCGGTCCTAGGCCTACAGCACGATGGTGGTTAAATAATAATAATTATAATAATAAGAACAAGAAGGATAAAGGAGTGTTAATATTWTTATAAATATAATTTTTGGGACAACTTGAACAGTGTAAATAACACAAAATAAAGTGTAAGTAATACCAGAGAAGCTGTTAAAAAAAAGTAAATCCTTTATCACAGCATAGCAAAGATTAAAAACAGACAAATTTGTGAAATTGTTTATCCAACATTTTGTGGATGCGTGAGGCTCGGTGCTCACGGAATCAGTAGGCTACACAAACAGGAATTGTCTTATTTCTGTAGATACAATGCATTCGGGAAGTTCTCAGACCCCTTCAATGTATGTACATTTTGTTACGTTACAGCCTTATTCTACAATGGATAAAATATMTTTTTTTCTCATCAATCTAAACACAAAACCCATAATAACAAAGTGAAAACAGGTTTTTAGAAATTTGTGCAAATGTATTAAATATAAAAACAGAAACATCTTACTTAAGTATTCAGACCCTTTGCTATGAAACTCAAAATTTGCTTTGTCATTATGAGGTATTGTGGGGTAGATTGATGAGGAGAAATAATGTTTTTATTCATTTTAGAAAAAGGCTGTAACGTAACAAAATGTGGAAAAAGGCAAGTGGTCTGAATACTTTCCGAATGCACTGTATGGATGATTTATAAAGCCAGGCACATTTAACAGTTAGGCTGTTGATTATAGACTTAAATATATTGGGGTTTCCTCTCTCCTTTAATTTTCTTAGACAATTAAGGCAAGGGCTGTTTTCTCGTCTCCTAACGCCACTGCATTGTTCTCAACACCAATATACTGGGTAACTTTGATATGATGCACATAGCAACATGGTCTAGGAAAAGGTACCTATTCAACAGAGCACTGATGTTTCAGAACCGCAGACAGCGACCGCTATCCAACGTGGGAGAAAGCCCATTTGTTATAAAACGTTTCATTAGTGTTGCACCATTGTTCTTATGTGATATAGCCATATTCAATTTCAGTAGCGTGTGTCAGAGTGATGGACAGGCCCGAATCAGACAGGTGTCTTGTACACAATAAAAACTATAATTTTCTTTGCTACTGCTCGACTAAAGAAATCTCAATCAACCAACAGCCTTTCGACCAAACAATCGACCAGTCAACTAAATTGGGTCAGCACTACAGTTCATACACACATGCTAAATTGATTAATTTTAGGCATTCCACATTCTTAACATGGTTTTAAAACTACATTTAGTACAGCACAAAATCAASGGTCACCAATTCTGGTCTTGGAGAGCTACTGGGTGTGCAAGCATTTGGAATGAAAGCCTGTGCATCCAGTAGCTCTTCAGGGAAGTGTGAGTAAGATATACCTGGGTCGTGTTCATTAGGGCACCCAACATCATTTTTTTTTTAAACCTTCTWCAAGGAAAGTTCAGGAAGCCCCTCCCTGTTTTAGTCTGTTTGGTGCCTAATGAACACAACCATGCCTTAGAGACACAGAACGTCCACACTCCCATGCTGGGGACCTGGTACCTGGTACCTGCTGCATATTGGCAGGTCTAGGGGAGGAAGATGACGTACAGTAGGAAGATAACAGGTTGGAGAGATAGCTAGGAAAGTAGGAGGAGGAGCTTTGCTGGATGGAGGAAGAGAAGAATAGAGCAAAAGCTTGAGCCCTTGCAGAATACTGTATGTTTTCAAATCTGACTTCTGTGTTTTCAATGGAGTCTTTGACAAAGTAAAGTAAAAGGCTCGGTACACACCTTTGCGCCGACTGCTCCCGGAAGACCGAGTTCACCTGGGTCACCCTGTAGAGGTGGAATTTTTACATTTTTAAATTTAACATTTATTTAACCAGGTAGGCCAGTTGAGAACAAGTTCTCAATTACAACTGCGACCTGGCCAAGATGAAGCAAAAGCAGTGCGACAAAAACAACAACACAAATGTACAGTCAATAGCACAATAGAAAAATCTGTATCCAGCGTGTGCAAATGAAGTAAGGAGGTAAGGCAATAAATAGGCCATAGTGGCGAAGTAATTACAATTTAGCAATTCACACTGGAGTGATAGATGTGCAGATGAGGATGTGCAAGTAGAAATACTGGTGTGCAAAAGAGCAGAAAAACAATATGGGATGAGGTAGGTAGTTGGTTGGATGGGCTATTTACAGATGGGCTGTGTACAGCTGCAGCGATCGGTCATCTGATCTGACAGCTGATGCTTAAAGTAAGTGAGGAAGATATGAGTCTCCAACTTCAGTGATTTTTGCAATTCGCTCCAGTCATTGGCAGCAGAGAACTGGAAGGAAAGGCGGCCAACGAAGGTGTTGGCTTTGGGGATGACCAGTGAAATATACCTGCTGGAGTGTGTGCTAAGGGTGGGTGTTACTATGGTGAAGGTGAGCTGAGATAAGGCAGAGTTTTACCTAGAAAAGACTTATAGATGACCTGGAGCCAGTGGGTTTGGCGACGAATATGTAGCGAGGACCAGCCAACGAAAGCATACAGGTCGCAGTGGTGGGTAGTATATGGGGCTTTGGTGACAAAACAGATGGCACTGTGATATACTGCATCCAATTTGCTGAGTAGAGTGTTGGAGGCTATTTTGTAAATGACATCGCCGAAGTCAAGGATCGGTAGGATAGTCCGTTTTACGAGGGTATGTTTGGCAGCATGAGTGAAGGAGGCTTTGTTGCGAAATAGGAAGCCGATTCTAGATTTAATTTTCGATTGGAGATGCTTAATATGAGTCTGGAAGGAGAGTTTACAGTCTAGCCAGACACCTAGGTATTTATAGTTGTCCACATATTCTAAGTCAGAACCGTCCAGAGTAGTGATGTTAATCGGGCAGGCGGGTGCGGGCAGCGATCGGTTAAAGAGCATGCATTTCGTTTTACTTGTATTTAAGAGCAGTTGGAGGCCACGGAAGGAGTGCTGTATGGCATTGAAGCTCGTTTGTAGGTTAGTTAACACAGTGTCCAAAGAAGGGCCAGATGTATTCAGACTGGTGTCGTCTGCGTAGAGGTGGATCAAGGAATCACCCGCAGCATTCGATGCTAGTGCAGTACGCCACTGGATGTTTTGTGCTGGTCAAGGGGAGTCAAGTCTGGAGTGAACTAAGGGCTATATCTGTTCTTAGTTCTACATTTTTTGAAAGGGGCATGCTTATTTAAGATGGTGAGGAAAGGACTTTTAAAGAACAACCAGGCATCCTCTACTGACGGGATGAGGTCAATATCCATCCAGGATACCCGGGCCAGGTCGATTAGAAAGGCCTGCGTGCAGAAGTGTTTTAGGGAGCATTTGACAGTGATGAGTGGTGGTCGTTTGACCGCGGACCCATAACGGACGCAGGCAATGAGGCAGTGATCGCTGAGATCCTGGTTGAAAACAGGTGTATTTCGAGGGCAAGTTGGTCAGAATGATATCTATGAGGGTGCCCATGTTTACGGATTTGGGGTTGTACCTGGTAGGTTCACTGATCATTTGTGTGAGATTGAGGGCATCTAGTTTAGATTGTAGGATGGCCGGGGTGTTAAGCATATCCCAGTTTAGGTCACCTAACAGTACGAACTCTGACGATAGATGGGGGGCAATCAATTCACATATGGTGTCCAGGGCACAGCTGGGAGCTGAGGTGGGTCTATAACAAGCATTAACAGTGAGGGATGTTTTCTGGAGTGATGGATTTTTAAAAGTAGAAGCTCGAACTGTTTGGGCATAGACCTGGATAGTATTACAGAACTCTGCAGGCTATCTCCACAGTAGATTGGAACTCTGAATGTAGASGCGATCAACTTGAATTGATCCCATTCAAGTCCCATAGGTACTTATCTTCAGAAAACAATCAATGATGCCATTTGGTAATGACACAAGAAGCCATGATGAAGAGATGGAAAGAACTTGATCATTAGAATAATTTGTGTTTTTTCAGTCACCTTCTCTCCCCTGGCCCCTGCAACTGCTGGGCGACCATCAGTACCAGGTCGGCCGGGTAACCCCTACAAAGCACAAGTTTAGGACTTAATATTATGTTTATTAACTTAATCATCATCATAATCATTACACTTTGCACACTGTATCAGCAGTGTGGTGGGTCAATTGATTACTCATACAGTCCTTTTACTGCAGATAGGTCACCTTCCCTCTTACATTATGATAAAGCACAGCACATCCTTTCCAAATAATCATGGATAAAAACACAATCAAACGCTTATGACTATTATGGTTCCACTGTGGTATGTAACATGAAAGGTAAACAAACGGAGAGAAGGGTCCATCTCCTGAGGACCTACCGGTTGACCAGGGGCACCATCTTGTCCTGGGGGACCTCGGGGGCCAAACGAGCTAGAGAGCCCTGTGCCAACAATGGCAGGACCTGGGGCCCCGGGGAGTCCAGGCGGGCCGGGCAAACCAGGCAGTCCCTACCACCCCAGAAAATACACAGAGAATACATCATGAATCATGACTGTTGCATACTTCATTTTAGCCCATTCAACTCCTCTCCTCCCTCTGCAACTGTTCTCCCAGTTTGTTGCTGCAAAAAATAATGTACAATTCTCAGTCAATTTAGTCCAATTAAAATAAATAAATGAATACATTTTTGTAAGAGTAAACTGCTGACGGACATCCATGAACCCCAGTTTGTAATAGTTTCAGCTTGACATCGGCTAAGTAAATCAAGGCCTTTCCAAATTCCTTCAAATGCATTTCACAGCTCAAGTCGGGTTCCAATTTGAGGTAGGACGCTGTGCGTTTTGTCAGGCGAATACATAAAACAATCTGTACTGAGTTTGGGTTGTTTATACAGGTGTAGTGGAGCCCTAACAACGCTCCGGGATGAAGTTTCCCCTAGGTGCAGCTGTAGGATCAKCTTCCCTTCCCCCAATTCTAATCTTAACCATTAGTTGGGAAAATGCTAAAAAAATGACCCAAGACCAGCATCTAGGGGCAAATTGACCCTACACCCCTAACAACTGCACCTGAACCAGTGTAGGATGACAAGGCAATCTATGGCCCTTTTGCTTAACGACTGGAGCCAATATAAGAAAAGTGGACCTACCCGAAGAGTCTCCAAGTCAGGGAACCCAGAGCCTTCCATGTCCACAAAGGTCTGAAACAAAGAAGGTGAAATAGCTCACACACATCATAGAAGTCATGTGCTCCACAACTACAGTAGCTCTCTTGGCCCCTTCTTCCCATCTGAAATAATTGAGCTAAAATATGATTTGCTGATCTCAACYGACAATTTTTTGGTATCAACAACCCTGTTGTGTTGGTTTCAGTGTCCTTTGCTAGCTGCAAGTGGTTGTGGAAAATACATAACTAGAACTTTGGCTCAAATGACTGAGGTCAATGTGGACTCACCGGCCGGTCATGACTGGATGGCGCTGGGAGTCCTGGGGGTCCGGGAGGTCCACTGGGGCCCGGCTGGCCCTCACCACGGTCACCCTGTGGAGCAGACACACATGAACGATTGACTGCATTAGTAATTAGCTAGTAATTGCCCTAAGGGGACAAATAAACTTGTATTGAATAACCTAGCTATGGGCTGCGCACCGAATGGCTGCCTATTCCCTTCATAGTACACTACTTTTGACTAGAGCCCAAGTAGCGTACTATAAAGGGAAAAGGGTGCAATTTGGGACACAAACAAGGGGTACATCTCAATATGGTCATGTGTTTATTTACACAAGATCTGAAGCGGCGTTCGAAACATTTCAATCAATAAGTCTTTGACTTTTTCTGAACTGGATTGATCCCCCGCTCATGCTGACACTGGTCTTTGACTCATTGGGGAGGGCAATCCACAGATAATAGACTGCAACTGACGACTGCTGGATAATCCCTAGCCAGGTCCCAGATCTGCTTGTGTTTTCTTGCTAACTCCTATGTTCAGTGTCGTGCCAAACGACCATAAGAGTTGGTTATACAGAACAAAAAGATCTGGGACCAGGCTACATTATGCCAGCTTCTCAATACAACAATGTCATGACATGACAGCATTTAGTACCTTCTCTCCTTTGAGCCCAGAGTCTCCTGGGGTTCCAGGGAAGCCTGGCGGTCCAACAAGGCCCTGGGTAAGAGACAGAGCAGAGAGCTGACTAGTATCTTGAGAAATACAAGTACTGGTACTTAAAGATGCTACACCTAAGCTGTGTTTGAATACCCATAATAGCATACTGTATACTACATACTTAATGAGTATATACTACATTCTATTAGCTAATTTTAGTATACTGTAAACGAGCGGTATCCCTTCAGTTGAGCGTACTAGCGCTTCGCCTGTCTACCGGAAGTTGATGCTGTTGATATGCAACCTCTTGCTAGCTTGCTAGCATAAGAAATAACTAGCTAGACATCGTTTTGCAATTTCTGGGTGGTGTTCCCTAAATTCAAATCTGGAGTGCAGAGTGCGCTCGTAAGTTCAGAGCATTTGTCAGATTGTCAGTTCGAATTCAGAGCGTTTCGCTTTCGGAGCATTCAGAGCGCACACTGGACGCTCTGGCCGAGGAGTAGGGTTGAACAGAGCGTTCTGCCCTCACAACAGCAGTCAAGCACCCAAGCTAACTGGCTAAATTGCTAGCTACTGTACTTCCAGATACAAATGAGAGAACACCTCACTCTGACCATTTTACTCACCCCTAGCAGAGCTGGTTAGGCTGTTTTCATGTTATCCAGAGCATTAGTGACTAACTGTGCTGCTGGCAAAAATGTAATTCCGCTTTTTTTGCAGATGTTTATTGATACCGGCCATATTCAATGGGTGTTGAGCGTTCGTAAATTCATCAGTTATTCTGCACTCTGGCACACTCGAAATCGAGTAGATAGCCAGAATTACAATGTCCATTGAGAACGCACAAACTATACCACTTAGCTACCCTAAGAATGACGTGAATAATCAAGTCGATAAACGTTGGGTAGCAGTTAGTTAGCATATAGTTAATATACTGGCAAGTTCGACAATGTATTTGTATTAGTAGCCAACTGTAATGATATGCTATGTGGTTCGTAAGGATAGCGTAGCTAACAAATTGTCATGTAACTTATTTAAAAGTCGTTACTTTATTACATTGCTTAACATTTTCTTAACATTTGTCATAATTAGTTAAGGCAATGAATTTGTATACGCTCTCGTCGGACATCGGATGCATTTTTTCGCCATTTTCTTCAAATCTGAAAACCTTGTGAAGCCATGCCCATTTTCTGAAGAATTGCATTACGGGCCCTAAAAGCACAGAAATCGTATCCACTGCTTGTATACTTCGTATTTTGGCGAATTTAGTACGATGTCCGGGATGTCAGGGATGTTTGGCTTACTAACTAAACTCAGCAAAAAAGAAAAGTCTCTCACGTCAACTGCGTTTATTTTCAGCAAACTTAACATGTGTAAATATTTGTATGAACATAACAAGATTCAATAACTGGACATAAATTGAACAGTTCCACAGACATGTGACTAACAGAAATGTAATAACGTGTCCCTGAAAAAAGGGGGTCAAAATCAAAAGTAACAGTCAGTATCTGGTGTGGCCACCAGCTGCATTAAGTACTGCAGCGCATCTCCTCCTCATGGACTGCACCAGATTTGCCCGTCTTGTTGTGAGATGTTACCCCAGTCTTCCACCACGGCACCTGCAAGTTCCCGTACATTTCTGGGGGAATGGCCCTAGCCCTCACCCTCCGATCCAACATGTCCCAGACGTGCTCAATGGGAGAAATCCGGGCTCTTCGCTGGCCATGGCAGAACACTGACATTCCTGTCTTGCAGGGATTCACACCGAACGAGCAGTATGGCTGGTGGCATTGTCAGGATCGGCCTGCARGAAGGGTACCACATGAGGGAGGAGGATGTCTTCCCTGTAACGCACAGCGTTGAGATTGCCCGCAATGACAACAAGCTCAGTCCGATGATGCTGTGACACACCGCCCCAGACAATGACGGACCATCCACCTCCAAAGCAATCCCGCTCCAGAGTACAGGCCTCGGTGTAACGCTCGTTCCTTTGACGATAAACGCGAATCCGGCCATTACCCCTGGTGAGACAAAACCGTGACTCGTCAGTGAAGAGCACTTTTTGCCAGTCCTGTCTGGTCCAGCGATGGTGGGTTTGTGCCCATTGTTGTTATCGGTGATGTCTGGTGAGGATCTGCCTTACAACAGGCCTACAAGCCCTTAGTCCAGTCTCTCTCAGCCTATTGCGGACAGTCTGAAGACTGATGGAGGGATTGTGCGTTCCTGGTTTATCTCGGGCAGTTGTTGTTGCCATCCTGTACCTGGATCGGCAGGTGTGATGTTTGGATGTACCGATCCTGTGCAGGTGTTGTTACACGTGGTCTGCCAATGTGAGGACAATCAGCTGTCCATCCTGTCTCCCTGTAGCGCTGTCTTAGGCGTCTCACAGTACGGACATTGCAATTTATTGCCCTGGCCACATCTGCAGTCCTCATGCATCCTTGCAGTATGCCTAAGGCACATTCACGCAGATGAGCAGGGACCCTGGGCATCTTTCTTTTGGTGTTTTTCAGAGTCAGTAGAAAGGCCTCTTTAGTGTCCAAAGTTTTCATAACTGTGACCTTAATTGCCTACCGTCTGTAAGCTGTTAGTGTCTTAACAACCGTTCCACAGGTGCATGTTCATTAATTGTTTATGGTTCATTGAACAAGCATGGGAAACAGTGTTTAAACCCTTTTCAATGAAGATCTGTGAAGTTATTTGGATGTTTATGAATTATCTTTGAAAGACAGGGTCCTGAAAAAGGGCTGTTTCTTTTTTTGATGAGTTTATATCCATACTATGACCAATAAGCATACTACATACTCAATTTACATCACAATAGTACGGTTAGTGTGGTTAGTATGAGTATTCGAACACAGCTCTAGAATTTCTCCCCTATGTGTAAGCTAGGTGAATTGTAATAGCACTAGGCTTCATTCAAAACCAATCTCCCCCTCCACCGCATCCCATTTCCTCGTGCTTGAGCCTTTTACTTTCGGTTTTGATAGTTTCAACCAGCAGTAAAACCAGTATTTTTTGTTATTGAAAATATATTTCATAGCGATTTAGATGGGACAATGATTCCCTACACTATTCAGTGCTTGTTACCTAACAAAACTGAAATTGAGAGAACAGTGTAGGATTTTAGCGACCAGGAAATGACAGAGCGATTTCTACATTGGTCACTTATCCACTAGATAACACAAGCCACAAAGTCAAAACAGCTTTCCCATTTTGGATGCCGCTCTGGTGGTAGGAATGGTGGTAGGAATCAATAAGTGAATATCATAGCTAATCACAACACTGGCAGGTAAGTAACACTGTGAAACACTATCATTCCACTATTACTGCAGATATATTATTGACATTTTCTGAAATTGCAATGCAAAAATTCTAAATAAATCCTATGTGTAGCACCTTTAAGGCAAACCATTATCACTGCACAACTAGTTATCCATTACATGGTAATGTTCAAATTACATTGATTAATTTGTCAACTCACTTGAGATCCATCTTCACCAGGATCACCCTGTGAAGAGGAGGAAAATAAAACATAATTACAAGTATGGTCTACGACACTGATCAAAAAGGAAAGGATTTAAAACTTGATGACGCAACAGGTTCATTGCAACCACTGTTGACCACCGTTAAACCATCAATACGCACTAAGATCACCCGCACAGGTYGTACAGGTTATATGAATGGAAAACTCATGGTAGTACACTCGCATTAGTTTATATTTTCAAATGTATGCAATCCATTAATTACAACTTGTCTAATAAAGTACGGCTATTTATTATCAAGAAGGGAAAATAAGATATCCTGGTCTAAGATGTGTCACCATAATCGCTAAGCACTATTCCAGGTAGAAGTTGTCTATAGGCACAGATATAGGATTACCCATGAGGCTTAAATCATCCTACTGTGGCTCTCAATACTTCTCCCGAAGTGTCCACTTGCACACTCCCTCTAATGGATTTAACAATGGTTGAAACTCCATCGGACCAATGTTTACCCCAATCCAATGCTTTTAAATCCATGACGGGGAGTGTGCAAGTGAAATGGGATAAATATGGAGAATCAGATCACAGCTGACTGAATAACTTTGTTATTGATTGCCCTCTGCTGGTATGGAGGTGGAAGGGCAGGGCAGGCAACTCACAGGCTCTCCGGCGGCTCCTGCGGGTCCCTCAGGGCCTGCAGGTCCCGGAGTTCCAGCTGGTCCTCTGGGACCCGCAACCGTCGGAATCCCGGAGCTGTCGCCACGTGATACCACCTCAGCCGCGGACCCCGGGGAGCCTGGTGGTCCGGGGGGACCAGCGGGGCCGGGGTCGCCCTTCGACCCAGGGTATCCGAAGCCTGCTTTTCCCTACGGACACAATAGGACATTCAAAAAGTTATACATCTTTATTGTTTCCAAAGAATACCATCTTGGTATGGAGACGGGAAAGCATTATGTTAGCTTCAGGAACAACCTCTATAAAATAAAACTGGTTGTGTAGTTCATAACAATATGGGTACAGTAATTAGTACATCATGCTACACATACCAGATGTAAATGTGACTTTAAATAAAGATAATAAAGAAGATGATAATGGTGAGAGTTGTCATAATTTGCCGCAGTTCAGGAGGTGAACTAATTTCAACATTCAGTCACTCCATCTTGACCAAAATGCATTGACTAATCATAATGAGGCTATATCAAAAAGGTATGGAGGAGACCGATAATAAAATACAAAAGACCAGCACATGAACAAGACAATTGGAGTGCCATTCATTATTATGTGGTTATTTGGACCACAGGTTAAGAAGTAATGTACACACACATCCAGTAACTTGCAGGTGCACGGTACAAAAAGTAAAGTCAGAAATACTTTTATTTTATTTAACCTTTATTTAACTAGGCAAGTCAGTTAAGAGCAAATTCTTTTTTACAATGACGGTCTACACCGTCCAAACCAATTGTGCGCCGCCCTATGGAACTCCCAATCACGGCCGGTTGTGATACAGCCTGGATTAGAACCAGGGTGTCTGTAGTGATGCCTCTAGCACTGAGATGCAGTGCCTTAGACCGCTGCGCCACTCAGGAGCCCGAAGATAGATCAATTAAAAAAGCCCGACACCTGCTTTCTGTTGAATGCCCGTGCAGTTTTATTGTGCAACATTTCGAGCTTAAGGTCTTCGACCAGACAATAAATAAAAAACCTGAGGGAGCATTCAACAGTATTTGTTACCACAACAAGGTGACAATAATAGATAATTTGAACATACCTTCAGTCCCTTTTCTCCAGGCACTCCCTGCAGGAAAAAACACAAAAGAACATTTGAGTATCTACATGACCAAACAATTTTGGTGTGTTTGAAAGCAACAAGACCTATGGGTGCAGGCTTCACCTGGTCCCTATACTAGTTCTTTCAAAAAACCTCCTTCCACACTAGCAAGTGTTGTGACATTGWGCATTGAGAATAAGTGGTTAAGAAATAACACATACACTGAGTATACCAAACATTAGGAACACAAACCTAGTATTGTTTTTTTTGCCCTTTTTGCCCTCGACTCCACAAAGTGTCGGAAGCGTTCTACAAGGATGCTATCCCATGTTGACTCCAATGCTTCCCACAGTTGTGTCAAGTTGGCTGGATGTCCATTGGGTGGTGAACCATTCTTGATACACATGTGAAAAACCCAGGAGCGTTGCAGTTCTTGACACAAACCAGTGCGCCTGGCACCTACTACCATATCCCATTCAAAGGCACTTAAATATTTTGGTCTTGCCCACATGCACAAACACATACACAAACCATGTCTCAATTGTCTCAAGGCTTAAAAATCCTTCKTTAACCTCTACAGGATCAGTGTCCTCCCCACGGTATGGTTGTCCCCACATAGGCTAATGTGATTAACATGAGGTTGTAAGTAACAAAACATTTTCCCAGGACATAAACATATATGATATGGGCAGAAAGCTTAAATTCTTCTTAAACTAACTGCACTGTCCAATTTACAGTAGCTATTACAGTGAAATAATACCATGCTATTGTTTGAGGAGAGTGCACAATTATGAACTTGAAAATTTATCAATAAACCAATTAGGCACATTTGGACAGTCTTGATACAACATTTCGGACATATATGCAATGGTTCATTGGATCAGTCTAAAATGCTTAACATACACTGCTGCCATCTAGTGGGCAAAATCTAAATTGCGCCTGTGCTGGAATAATACATTATGGCCTTTCTCTTGCATTTTAAGATGGTACAAAAAATACAAAAAAACACTTTTTTTCTTTGAATTATCTTTTACCAGATCTAATGTGTTATATTCTCCTACATGAATTTAACATTTCCACAAACTTAAGTGTTTCCTTTCAAATGGTATCAAGAATATGCATATCCTTGCTTCAGTTCCTGAGCTACAGGCAGTTAGATATGTCATTTTGGGCGAAATCTGAAAAAAAAGGATCAGATCCCTAACCGATCTCCTCCTATTCCTCTACACTGATTGAAGTGGATTTAACAAGTGACATCAATAAGGGATCAGAGCTTTCACCTGGATTCACCTGGTCAGCCTATGTCATCGAAATATGTTTTGTTACACTCAGCGTTTATCCTGTATTCACTTCACTCTTTGGATATTGAACTCAGGTTCTAATGCAYCTAGAGCACATGAAGCTTCTTGAGCTTCTTGAGCTGCTTTTGGTACTGTAAAAATAGACTTCAATAGAAAATAAATAGAAAATGAATAGACATTTTGGTCTGTCATCTTGAACACACCATGATGTTTTTTCATTGAAGTTTAAGACCAACAATGTTGTTTCATGGAATTTGAATTAGTACACTGTATGAATGCGTCATCTATTTTGTTTGTTTAAAATTATTCAATAAGTCTGCACCTTCTCTCCACGTGCCCCTCCTCGTGTGCCCGACTCAGACCCAGAATCTCCCTTTGGACCGAAAGGACCCCTGTCTCCTTTCTCTCCTCTGTCGCCCTTCTCTCCTCTAGATCCACCTGGGCCTTGAAAACAAAAGAAAGATAGAGGAAAAAGAAAGGCAAAAGTTATTACCTCCTGAAAAGAAACGTTTTAAAAAATGATGAACGGTTGCATCCTTATCCTAAACCAACATTTCCTTCCCCACTTTACCGGCAGGAAATGTCTTTCTCGTTTGTTGGCCAGAGCATCCTTGTGTCCTGACTACCGACTGTAATTTATAGGTTGTCGAGAAGCCTTGGAGGATATGGTCATAAACTTCTGGACAGAGTTAAAATTCCACAACCGCATGCATGCACATCGTTCGCTATCATCTTTCCTGGTAAATCCATGTTTGGCCTAGTCCTCATCCCATCAGTCCACCAACCAAGCAGACACTTTAATTTGGATACCACCCAGCCCCCCCCCCCCCTTCCAGAAGCAAGTATAGATATCCCAAAACTTACAAATGACGTGTATCAAGTATCAACTATGACATCAATTGATTTGCAACGTAGTAAAACAGTTGAAGATGACACCTTATAGCTTGGGGACAGGTAATGAAGCATCTCTAAAAATAAGTTCTACCCACAGTGCCGATCACTTACAAGTCCAAATACATATGCAATCCATTGCATGCCAATGCAACATGCAGAGTCTTGCATATCCTCAAATCAAATCAAATTTTATTTGTCCCATACACATGGTTAGCAGATGTTAATGCGAGTGTAGCGAAATGTTTGTGCTTCTAGTTCCGACAATGCAGTAATAACCAACGAGTAATCTAACCTAACAATTTCACAGCAACTACCTTATACACACAAGTGTAAAGTACATGTATGTACATCAAAATATATGAATGAGTGATGGTACAGAACGGCATAGGCAAGGTGCAGTAGATGGTATCGAGTACAGCATATACATATGAGATGAGTAATGTAGGGTATGTAAACATTATATAAAGTGACATTGTTTAAAGTGGCTAGTGATACATGTATTACATCAAGATGGCAAGATGCAGTAGATGGTATAGAGTACAGTATATACATATGAGATGCGTAATGTAGGGTATGTAAACATTATATGAAGTGGCATTGTTAAAAGTGGCTASTGATACATTTTTTTCATCAACTTTTACATTGTTAAAGTTGCTGGATTTGAGTCAGTATGTTGGCAGCAGCTACTCAATGTTAGTGGTGGCTGTTAAACAGTCTGATGGCCTTGAGATAGAAGCTGTTTTTCAGTCTCTCGGTCCCTGCTTTGATTCACCTGTACTGACCTCACCTTCTGGATGATAGCGGGGTGAACAGGCAGTGGCTCGGGTGGTTGTTGTCCTTGATAATCTTTATGGCCTTCCTGTTACATCGGGTGGTGTAGGTGTCCTGGAGGGCAGATAGTTTGCCCCCGGTGATGCGTTGTGCAGACCTCACTACCCTCTGGAGAGCCTTATGGTTGTGGGCGGAGCAGTTGCCGTACCAGGTGGTGATACAGCCCGACAGGATGCTCTCGATTGTGCATCTGTARAAGTTTGTGAGTGCTTTTGGTGACAAGCCAAATTTCTTCAGCCTCCTGAGGTTGAAGAGGCGCTGCTGCGCCTTCTTCACAACGGTGTCTGTGTGGGTGGACCAATTCAGTTTGTCCGTGATGTGTACGCCGAGGAACTTAAAACTTACTACCCTCTCCACTACTGTCCCGTTTATGTGGATAGGGGGGTGCTTCCTCTGCTGTTTCCTGAAGTCCACGATCATCTCCTTTGTTTTGTTGACGGAGTGTGAGGTTATTTTCCTGACACCACACTCCGAGGGCACTCACATCCTCCCTGTAGGCTGTCTCGTCGTTGTTGGTAATCAAGCCTACCACTGTAGTGTCGTCTGCAAACTTGATGATTGAGTTGGAGGCATGCATGGCCACGCAGTCGTGGGTGAACAGGGAGTACAGGAGAGGGCTCAGAACGCACCCTTGTGGGGCCCCAGTGTTGAGGATCAGCGGAGTGGAGATGTTGTTACCTACCCTCACCACCTGGGGGCGGCCCGTCAGGAAGTCCAGTACCCAGGTATCACATAGGTATTCCTCTTGTCCAGATGGGTTAGGGCAGTGTGCAGCGTGGTTGCGATTGCGTTGTCTGTGGACCTATTGGGGTGGTAAACAAATTGGAGTGGGTCTAGGGTGTCAGATAGGGTGGAGGTGATATGGTCCTTGACTAGTCTCTCAAAGCACTTCATGATGACGGAAGTGAGTCCTACAGGGCGGTAGTCGTTTAGCTCAGTTACCTTAGCTTTCTTGGGAACAGGAACAATGGTGGCCCTATTGTGGGGACAGCAGACTGGGATAAGGATTGATTGAATATGTCCGTAAACACACCAGCCAACTGGTCTGCGCATGCTCTGAGGACGCGGCTGGGGATGCCGTCTGGGCCTGCAGCCTTGCGAGGGTTAACACGTTTAAATGTTTTACTCACGTCGGCTGCAGTGAAGGAGAGACCGCAGGTTTTGGTAGCGGGCCGTGTCAGTGGCACTGTATTGTCCTCAAAGCGAGCAAAGAAGTTATTTAGTCTGTCTGGGAGCAAGACTTCCTGGTCCGCGACGGGGCTGGTTTTCTTTTTGTAATCCGTGAATGACTGTAGACCCTGCCACATACCTGCAGTCCAGAGTGAGAGCATCCAACTCCGACACTTTGTGGGTGCATCTCAAGTGACTTCCTCTCTGTGTCCCTTTTCATCCATCTCCACTGATGTGGAGATAAAAGCAAATTCCTAGTAAATGTTGTATTCGAGACCACCTAAAGCGAGACTGATTCAAGACCAAGACCGGAGCAAATCGAGTCCGAGTCAAGACCAAGACCGGGAGGGGGACAAGGGGTTCGAGACCGAGTCAAGATCGAGACCAGAAAAATGCGAGTCCAATTCAAGACAATGATTGTAATTTTACCAAATCACCACCATAATAAGAGATTACAATGTCCAGTATTTCTGTGTTCATATTTCAGAACAACATATAGATTCTTTAGACATTCAGATAGAATGAATGCATGCTGAGGGAAAATAGAGCCACTCTACAAATTATTACTAATCCAAACACAGTGGGGAACAATGGGCCTTCGTAGCCTTCAGAGAAGGGCTAAGGATTTATAAAATAATTATAATAATAATATTATTTTCAAATATGTTCTGATTTAATCTCTTCAGTTTCTGTAGGAAATGGTTAACACTGAAGACCAGCGGTATCTGGTGTCTGTGTGGTATCTGTACTTTACTATTTTTTATTTTTGACAACTTTTACTCCACTACATTCCTAAACAAAATAATGTACTTTTTACTCCTTACATTTTCCCTGACACCCAAAAGTACTAGTTACATTTTGAATGCTTAGCAGGACAGGAAAATTGTCTAATTCACACACTTATCAAGAGAACATGCCCAGTCATCACTACTGCCTCTGATCTGGCAGACTCACTAAACACAAATGTTTCATTTGTAAATGATGTCTGAGTGTTGAAGTGTGCCCCTGCCTATCCGCAATTTTTTTATTTATCGAGAAATGTTTGCCGTCTGGTTTGCTTAAAATAAGGAATTTGAAATGATTTATACTTTAACTTTTGATACTTAAGTACATTTTAGCGATTACATTTATTTTGATACTTAAGTACATTTAAAACCAAATACTTTTAGACTTACTCAAGAAGTATTTTACTGGGTGACTTCCACTTTTACTCAAGTCATTTTCTTTTAAGGTATCTTTACTTTTACTCAAGTATGACAATTGGATAAATCTAGCCACTGGATAAATCTAGCTAGCTGAGGCAGCCATTGGTTAGGCCATCAAAAGCTAGATAAAGGTATCTGCCATTCAACAGTATTAGTGCAAAATTTAGTAGTGACATTGGAATCAACCAATCACATTTTGACTTAATGAGTGGGACCTTTTTTACAAAAAATGTATGGAAACTTTTGCCTTCTTGAAGGCCAACAGGTCCCTGTGCAATAGCGAGCAGTAGTTTTCCCACGGTCTAGCTAGATAACTTTTCTTGTCAGTAGTTTGCAGCGGCTGCAGGGGCTGCAGCAGCTGTTATCACAAAGTTCATTTCCAGAAATTCTGCACATTTTGCCATGTGGCGTAGACAAAACTTAGCCGTTTTAAAGCAAGTTTGCAGCAATTCTACACATTTTGCCATGGGGCGGAGGATTAAAAAATATATATTGTAGCAATCATTTCATGCAATTCAGATTTTATTGCTAATTTGTTAGCTTCTTCCTTTTCAAGAATAACCTAAGTGTCACGTTCTGACCTTAGTTCTTTTGTTATTTCTTTGTTTTAGTATGGTCAGGGCGTGAGTTGGGTGGGTTATCTATGTTCGATTTTCTATGTTGGTTTTTTCGTTTGGCCTGGTATGATTCTCAATCAGAGGCAGGTGTCGTTAGTTGTCTCTGATTGAGAATCATACTTAGGTAGCCTTTTTTCACCTGGGTTTCGTGGGTGGTTGTCTTCCGTGTCTGTGTGGTCCACACGGAACTGTTTCGGTTTTAGTTCGTTCACTTTATTGTTTTGTATTTCAGTGTTCAGGTTTGTTCCATTAAATATTCATCATGAACACTTACCACGCTGCGCTTTGGTCCTCCTCTCTTTTTCCCAACGAAGATCGTTACACTAAGTTTTAAGTGATCATCATCTGGTGAGTGGAACTGTGTTTTTTGTTACTGTGCTTGTTGTTAGCCATCTCTTTGAAAATAACTTACGTGTGAAACATTGTTGCATTTAAAGTGGAACTGACAGCATTTTAGCAGCATGAAATCTTACTAAAATCTGTTCATATACACCCCCGGGAAGAATATGACACTTAAAAAAAAAAATCTGACAAGCAACCACTTAGATATGGTGGTTTTCATAAATTCTTACAATGTTTGGGAATTACGTGTACTAAGGCATTTGTTTACGGGCAGTTGCAACAGTGAGACTTTAGATCATTAATAGGCATTCGCTAAAAGCTACAATCAATTTCTGCAAATATGTAAACACCACGGGAGTCCTCTTACATTTGAGAACTTTACAGTCATATTGATCAATCAACCATGAAAAGGTAGGCACTCCCTCAGTTATACACATAAACAACAACAAGATCAACAACTAATGCTAGCCAGAGSAAGATGAGCTCAAATCTAGCTAAGAAACATTCGATAAACACCAAACTTTTTAATCTATTTGGCCGTCAAAATTGCACTGATAAACGATGGGGAATTAAAGCCTCCTTGTCCTTCTGCAGCTTGCCTGCCAACGCATGCTTGTCCCAACCAAGCACTCAAGCTAACTGGCTAAAGTTGGCTAGCTATTTACTTCCAGACACAAATGAGAGAACACCTCACTGTAAATCTATGGCAGAACCCAAGGGGCTTGATTTTTCTATCTCTCCCTGTAGATTTTGCGGTGAAGTATTGTCCCCCCCATTTTACTTGCCGTAACAGAGATGGTTAGGCTATTTACATGTTATCTGTAGAAGAGAGTGCTTGGAAATTGGAGTCGATAGCCAGAGTGAATTTGTGAATGCAAGAGATATGCTAAGTGTATAACATTCATTCAAGTTGTTGCTAGCTAACCAAATGACACCTGCATCTCTAGCTCTATTCACTGAAAATCAATATGAGGGAAAAAAGTCAGTCGCTCACCCAAACACTTAAAAAAAAAAAAGGAAACAAGGAGAGGCAGCTATTTCCGGTGGCGACCTGTAATTCCGGGCAGAAACCCACCTGTTTTGAGCCTTACCTGTTTAGTTWAAAAAAAATATATATATACAGTTGAAGTCAGAAGTTGAAATACACTTAGGTTGGAGTCATTAACTTGTTTTTCAACCACTCCAAAAATGTCTTGTTTTGGCAAATCGGTCAGGACATCTACTTCAGGACAGTAATTTTTCCAACAATTGTTTGCAAACAGATTATTTCACTTAAAATTCACTGTATCACAATTCCAGTGGGTTAGAAGTTTGCATACACTAAGTTGGCTGTGCCTTTAAACAGCTTGGAAAATTCCAGAAAATGATGTCATGGCTTTAGAAGCTTCTGATAGGCCAATTGACATAATTTGAGTCAATTGGAGGTGTACCTGTGGATGTATTTCAAGGCCTACCTTCAAACTCAATGCCTCTTTGCTTGACATCATGGGAAAATCAAAATAAATCAGCAAAGACCTCAGAAAAAGAATTGTAGACCTCCACAAGCCTGGTTCATCCTTGGAAGCAATTTCCAAACGCCTGAAGGTACCACGTTCATCTGTACAAACACCATGGGACTACGCAGCCGTCATAACGCTCAGGAAGGAGACGCGTTCTGTCTCCTAGAGATGAATGTACTTGGTGTGAAAAGTGCAAATCAATCCCAGAACAACAGAAAAGGACCTTGTGAAGATGCTGGGGAAACGGGTACAAAAATATCTATATCCACAGTAAAACGAGTCTTAAATCAACATAACCTGAAAGGCCGCTCAGCAAGGATGAAGCCACTGGTCCAAAACCGCTATAAAAAAAGCCAGACTACGGTTTGCAACTGCACATGGGGACAAAGATCTTACTTTTTGGAGAAATGTCCTCTGGTCTGATGAAACAAAAATAGAACTGTTTGGCCATAATGACCATCGTTATGTTTGGAGGAAAAAGGGGGATACTTGCAAGCCGAAGAACACCATCCCAACCGTGAAGCACAGGGGTGGCAGCATCATGTTGTGGGGGTGCTTTGCTGCAGGAGGGACTGGTGCACTTCACAAAACAATGGCATCATGAGGTAGGAAAATTATGTGGATATATTGAAGCAACATCTCAAGACATCAGTCAGGAAGTTTAAAGCTTAGTCGCAAATGGGTCTTCCAAATGGATGACCTCAAGCATACTTCCAAAGTTGTGGCAAAATGGCTTAAGGACAACAATGTCAAGGTATTGGAGTGGCCATCACAAATCCCTGACCTCAATCCTATAGAAAATATGTGGGAAGAACTGAAAAAACGTGTGCGAGCAGGAGGCCTACAAACCTGACTCAGTTACACCAGCTCTGTCAGGAGGAATGGGTCAAAATTCACCCAACTTATTGTTGGGAAGCTTGTGGAAGGCTACCCGAAACATTTGACCCAAGTTAAAAAATGTAAAGGGAATGCTACCAAATACTAATTGAGTGTATGTAAACTTCTGACCCACTGGAATGTGATAAAGAATTAAAAGCTGAAATAAATTATTCTCTCTACTGTTATTCTGACATTCACATTCTTAAAATAATTGTGGTGATCCTAACTGACCTAAGACAGGGACTTTTTACTAGGATTAAATGTCAAGAATTGTGAAAAACTGAGTTTAAATGTATTTGGCTAAGGTGTATGTTAAAAACTTCTCACGAGTCAGCAACCTGATCGTAGCACCCCCCAACTCACCCCACTGATTAGCACAGATAGCATAGCGTCACAAGCAACTTGTAGCATCTAAATAATCATTAAATCACAAGTCCAAGACACCAGATGAAAGATACAGTCTTGTGAATAAAGCCACCATTTCAGATTTTTAAAATGTTTTACAGGAAGACAGAATATGTAAATCTATTAGCTAACCACGTTAGCGGAGACACGATATTTTTACCAGGCAGATTCGGCTAGGCGCCCACGTCCAGTTCACATGCACAACAGATATGATATAAAATCGTAAATTGGGTCTTACTATGGCTGATCTTTCATCAGAATGTTGATCAAAGTGTCCTTTGTCAAGATGAGTCGTTGGTTCCGTTCAAAATGTTCTTTTCCCACGCATTTAGCACAGGTCCCGGCCGAGTGCACGAATTTCCTCAAACGTTAAATACAATCCGACAACGGTACACCGAAAAAACTCCCGGAAAAAATTCAAATAATCTGATAAACTATATTGAAAAAACATACATTACGATGATATGTCACATGTATCAAACAAAATTCGACACGGAGATATAGTTTGCATACATAACGCCAGCAAAACAGTACACCAACGCAGCTCAAATATCGAGCGATTCAGTAACCCGAAGTTGTCGGTCACGCCAAAGAATTGGGTCCTATTTCACGTCAGTCCCAGAATAAACAAAGAATTTCTCCTCTGACGTCATCTTGACAACCAGAGAAGGAGAACGAGGTGTGTTTCTGGTCAAGGGCACGACCATATATAGGCAGAGCTTTGAAGCCAGCATAACACATCTTGATTTTATGTTCTTGGTCATGAAAGTGCTGTTGAATGAGGACTTCTGTATCACTCAGAGACAAAATTGAAAACTGATTTAGAAACTAGAGATTGTCTTCTTTCCAATGGTATGATTCATACTGCATATAGTAAGAGCAATGATTGAATAAAGGCAGTTTAATCTGTAGAGCAAATAATGCTAAAGCGAAAAATATTACCTCCTGTATGCTCCAAGAAAGTTTAACTTCCAACTTCAACTGTATACACACTACCGTTCAAAAGTTTGGGGTCCCTTAGAAATTTCTGTGTTTTTGAAAGAAAATAAAAACATTTTGTCCATTTTTAAAATAACATCAAATTGATCAGAAATACAGTGTAGACATTGTTAATGTTGTAAATGAAGTGAAGAGGCAACTCAGGGACGCTGGTCTTCTAGGCAGACATCCTCTGTCCAGTGTCTGTTCTTTTACCCATCTTAATCGTTCCTTTTTATTGGCCAGTCTGAGATATGTATTTTTCTTTGCAACTCCACCTAGAAGGCCAGCATCCCGGAGTCGCCTCTTCACTTTTGACGTTTAAGACTGGTGTTTTGCGGGTACTATTTAATGAAGCTGCCAGTTGAGGACTTGTGAGGCATCTGTTTCTCAAACTAGACACTCTAATGTACTTGTCCTCTTGCTCAGTTATGCACCAGGGCCTCCCACTAATCTTTAAATTATGTTTAGAGACAGTTTGTGCTGTTCTGTGAATGGAGTAGTACACAGCGTTGTACGAGATCTTCAGTTTCTTGGCAATTTCTTGCATGGAATAGCCTTCATTKCTCCGAACAATAATAGACTGACGAGTTTCAGAAGAAAGTGCTTAGTTTCTGGCCATTTTGATCCTGTAATCGAACCCACAAATGCTGATGCTTCAGATACTCAACTAGTCTAAAGGCCAGTTTTATTGCTTTAAATCAGGACAACAGTTTTCAGCTGTGCTAACATAATTACAAAATGTTTTCTAATGATCAATTAGACTTTTAAAATGATAAACTTGGATTAGCTAACACCGTGCCATTGGAACACAGGAGTGATGATTGCTGATAATGGGCCTCTGTAAGCCTATGTAGATATTCTATTAAAAATCAGCCGTTTTCAGCTACAATAGTCATTTACAACATTAACAATGTCTACACTGTATTTCTGATCAATTAGAAAAAAAAATTAACTGTGCTTTTCTTTCAAAATCAAGGACATTTCTAAGTGACCCCAAACGTTTGAACGGTAGTGTCTATATATTTGCCTGTTCTGCATGTTATTTTGGCATTAATACGTCACATATCAGTTTGCAAAACAATATCATTTAAAAAAAATTGTGTTAATAAAGCCGCATACAACATGGTCTCTTTTTTGCTTTCTTGAGTAAGGCAGCACCAAAACGCAGGTGTTTCAGCTAGGGATGCCTGATATATCGGTGAAGATAACGGAATCAGACAATATTAGCTAACAATGGCAACATCGGTATCGGCCTGATGTCTAGTTTAACGCCGATATTAAAAGCCGATGTCAAAGCTACCGTGCATACCTTTATAACGTAGGTACATGACGTCATGACGCCACATGAAATGTTGCGCCACAGGTGCAACACAGCATTCCTAACGTAGCCCACAAGATCTGCTGTGTGGATGGAGCAGTCAACAAGTCGAGCCGTCATTTGAAAGAGTAAGAACATTTCAGCGAGACAACTCAAAGGTGAAATCCATTCAAGCCAAGATAATGGAACTCATTGCCCTTGACAGTCAACCGTTCTCTGTCGTGGGTGATGTTGGCTGTCGCCGACTGGTCGAGCACCGGTACACACTACCAAGTGTGCTATTTTCAGATGTTGCCCTACCGGAGTTACAGAGTAATTCCGTCACTGCTTTTAGCTTCATGACATACATACTATGGAACGCCATTTGGGTCGTTGCGTGTCAAAAAAGATACAGTAGCACTGTCAAAGCTGTACGAAAAAGTATGAAAACAAGCAAACACCGTTCACGAAAGATGTGTTTACAATACCGCGTTGGTAATAAAGCATAATTTGTTCGACCGCAACTTCTGGGGTAGCTAGCTTTAGCTTGGAACCTAGCTAGCACCATTACAACCAGTATGAAAACAATGACCAGTAGAAACTGCAGTCATTTTCATTATTTTTAGCAATGACATAGGAATCCTTGTGAGTAAGTATTAGCTAGGTTGCCACTTGTTGTTCACCTATTGAAATTGAACTTCAGTTCATGAAAATGATGAATAAATAATAGTCAGCCAGCTACTTAACCCTTTTGGCCAAACGTAAGGTTATAAGCAGCCAGCTAGCTTCAACTGGCTAGTGACGCTCGACTGGACCGGGTTATGTATTGTGAAGCTAGCCACAATAAGGATAAGGCACAATAGTGGAATTTGTGGTTTGCCTTCAAAATAAAAGTATGTAATTGACAGTGATGTAAATATATACATAGTAGAATTATGTCATACTTTTACTTTGAAGGCTAACCGTAAAGTCCACTATTGTGGCTAATCCTTTTGTGGCTAGCTTCACATAGATGGGTCCAACCACCGTTAATCAAATAAGAACTGTCTTATAAATTAGGGTTATTTTAGATGATGAAACCTAGCTATATAGGTAGCTAACTATAACTACAGAAACAGATTGTCGTTTTGGGTGAAGAACATTGTTTGCATCCATGAACTAGCTAGCTTTTTTATGACCATCACAGTAGGTGCGCGAGACAACTTTACCATCATCACAGCATACGTATCGATGAATCGTTGTGACACATGAAATATGAGTGATAGTGTAATCAATGTGTAATAACTACGACAAAAGTTAATGAACGCTTTAAATTATCATGTGATGTGCAGTCAAGTTCAGGCCTGATTGGTCAACAAGCTTATTTGACACGTCAAAAAGTGTTATTTGACATGTCTAAGTGTTATCTTTTTTGACATGCAAATCCCCAAACGGCGTTCTATAGAAATCCTGGTTGAGCATGAAATGACTGAACAAATGAACAACCAAACAGCACAGCAAGTAAGTGAAAGAAATATGTTTTGATTATGTTTTACTGGTAATGGGGACAGACATAAATGCCAACAAAATAACGTTTTGGTCAGTGTGGTGTGTGTGTGTAACCTTTATTTAACTAGGCAAGTCAGTTAAGAACAAATTCTAATTTACAATGATGGCCCGGACGACGCTGGGTCAATTGTGCGCCACCCTATGGGACTCCCAATCACGGCCGGATGTGATACAGCCTGGATTCGAACCAGAGACTGTAGTGACACCTCTTGCACTGAGATGCAGTGCCTTAGACTGCTGCGTCCATGTGTGTGTGTTAACTATTTAACTGTACTAGAATGCTTAAAAGGCAGTACATTTTTTTAATATCGGTATTGTTTTTTGGGGCAAGGAAAATATTGGATATCGGTATTGGGAGTAATAATGGTCTGGGGCTGTGTTTCATGGTTCGGGCGAGGCCCCTTAGTTCCAGTGAAGGGAAATCTTAACGCTACAGCATACAATGCCGTTCTAGACGATTCTGTGCTTCCAACTTTGTGGCAACTGTTTGGGGAAGGCCCTTTGCTTTTTAAGCAAGACAATGCCACCGTGCACAAAAGTGAGGTCCATACAGAAATGGTTTGTCGAGGTTGGTGTGGAAGAACTTGACTGGCCTACACAGAGCCTTGACCTCAACCCCATCGAACAACTTTGGGATGAATTGGAACGCCGACTGCAATCCAGGCCTAATCGCCCAACATCAGTGCCCGACTTCACTAATGCTCTTGTGGCTGAATGGAAGCAAGTCCCCGCAGCAATGTTCCAACACCTTGTGGAAAGCCTTCCCAGAAGAGTGGTGGCTGTTATGGCAGCAAAACTCCATATCAATACCCATGATTTTGGAAAGAGATGTTGGACGAGCAGGTGTCCACATAATTGTACACTACATGACCAAAAGTATGTAAGGTCCCTCAGTCAAGCAGTGAATTTCAAACACAGATTCAACCACAAAGACCAGGGAGGTTTTCCAATGTCTCACAAAGAAGGGCACGTATTGGTAGATGGGTAAAAAAAAAAAGTACACATTGAATATCTCTTTGAGCATGGTGAAGCTATTAATTACACTTTGGAGGGTGTATCAATACACCTAGTCAATACAAAGGTACAGGTGTCCTCCGCTATGGATTTCCCCATGAGGCCAATAGTGACTTTAAAATAGTTACAGAGTTGAATGGCTATGATAGGAGAACTAAGGATGGATCAACAACATTGTAGTTACTACACAATACTAACCTATTTGACATAGTGAAAAGGACAGAAGAAAAATATAATTATTTGCAACAAGGCACTAAAGTAATACTGCAAAAAATGTGGCAAAGCAATTAACAATTTTTATTCAGGACAAAAAGTTATGTTTGGGGCAATTCCAATACAACACATTACTGAGTACCACTCTCCATATTATCAAGCATAGTAGTGGTTRCATCATGTTATGTGTATGCTTGTAATCGTTAAGGACTGGGGAGTTTGTCAGGATAAAAAAKAAATGGATTGGAGATAATCACAGGCAAAATCCTAGAGGAAAACCAGATTCAGTCTGCTTTTTACCAGACACTGGGAGATGAATCTACACGAGTTGCTTACCATGAAAACGGTGAATGTTCCTGAGATCTATGGCAAGACCTGAAAATGGTTGTTTATCAATGATCAACAACCAATTTGACAGAGCTTGAAGAATTTTGAAAATAATAAATGGGCAAATGTTGTCCATTAACGTCTTAGAGACTTAACCAGAAAGACTCACCGTTGTAATGGCTGCCAAAGGTGCTCCTACAATGTATTGACTCAGGGGTGTGAATACTTATGTAAATTAGATATTTCTGTAATTCATTTTCAATAAATGTTCTAACATTTCTACAAATATTACACTTTGTCATTATGGGGTATTGTGTGTAGATGGGTGAGAAAAAAACATTATTTAATAAATGTTTACTTCAGTCTGTAACAACAAAATGTGAAATAAGTCAAGTTGTATGAATGCTTTCTGAAGGTACTGTATGTCTCATATCAGAATTTTTCAAAAACGAATCTGTCCAGTTCACAGTTTGGGCAAGTTTGTAATATTTGTGATGGATATTTGCACTGAATTTAAATGGGTAATGTAATTTCTTGTATTTTTTATTTACTGAGAGCCAGGGCCACACTCAGACCTAATTTGCATATGTGTTTAGTGAGTCCACCAGATCGGAGGTAGTAAGGATGACCAGGGTTGTTCTCTTGATACATGTGTGAATTGGACCATTGTCTGTCCTGCTAAGCATTCAAAATGTACTTTTGGTGTCAGGGAAAATGTATGGAGTAAAAAGTACATTATTTTCTTTAGAAATGTAGTGAATTGTCACACCCTGATCTGTTTCACCTGTCCTTGTGATTGTCTCCACCCCCTCCAGGTGTCGCTTATTTTCCCCAGTGTATTTATCCCTGTTTCCTGTCTCTCTGTGCCAGTTCGTCTTGTATGTTTGTCAACTCAACCAGTGTGTTTTTTCCCGTACTCCTTTTTCTCTACTCTTCACTAGTCCTCCAGGTTTTGACCCTTGCCTGTTTTCTGGACTCCATTCCCGCCTGCCTGCCCATTCTGCCTGCCCTGACCTCGAGCCTGCCTGCCCCTTGGTACCTACTGTACTCTGAWCTGGTTTTGACCTTTTGCCTGTACACGATCATTCTCTTGCCTACCCCTTTTTGGATTAATAAACATCTAAGACTCCAACCACCTGCCTCCTGTGTCTGCATCTGTGTATCGCCGTGTGCCCTTATARTGAGGTAAAAGTTGTCAAACATTTAAATTACAAGGTAGTGTACAGATACCCCAAAAAACGACTTAAGTAAAAATACTTTAAAGTACTACTTAATTACTTTTCACCACTGAAAATAACCAGTAGTCTACCTAAATCATGAAAATAATGTGGCATCACACATAGCATGCATATGGTATGGTAACCATGAACTTTTCTCATAATATCATAACCATCATGTCACATTTGGTCCATGTCAATAGTCCACAGATGCAGATAGATGCATGTAACACATTGGTAACACTTTATAATAACTTTTTACAAGCCAATAATAGATCATTTATAAGGCATGTGTTAATGACTTACACATGCTACACAAATCATTAACACATGTCTTATTAATGATGCTCGGGGGGTTGGGTTGTGCATAAAGACACATTTCTGTTTTATAGGTTATTGGACAATAAAGTACATCTTATCTTACATKAATATTATTATAAAGTGCTACAAACACATCTACAATAGTCAACCAATGTGACTAGTGGTCTTGCAAACCCATACAACATTCTGTCTAGTCTAGACCAGGGTTCTCCAACTATGTTCCTGGAAAGCTACCGTCCTGTAAGTTTTCGCTCCAACCATAATCTAGTGCACCTGATTCCAATAATTAGCTTGTTGATAAGCTGTATCAAGTTATTTACAACTGGGTTTGGTGCAAAAACCTACAGTAGCGTAGCTTTCCGGAGACACAGGGCTGGGGAGTCCTGATCTAGACTATGCCCTTATTGAACTCACCAGTCTCTTTCTTGGGAGACACCTCTGGTTGTTGCCGGGTCACCGGGGGCTGCTGAATCGGGCGTGACGATGGAGGGGTAGTCTGGAGAAAGACGTTAAAACAGCATTGAAAAACCAAACATAAAAATATATCCAGCTGAGCTCCAAAGAGAAGAAAACGTGCATATTGATCCCACATGAGTATTTGTAGATCTTTAACAAAGAAAACCATGTTATGTTCATGTTTTTGTTGTTATGGGGTAATAATATGACCTAATATGACCATAAAAATACATCCAGCTCCAAGGACAACTCAAAGTTGGCTTCCCAACTGGCATATCGCGAAATGGGTAATTGTACAGTACTYCCCTAACAAAAAACAATGACTTGTAAAGAGATTATGTTGATGTTTTAGGACATGTTTGTTGTAATCATACATTCTAATTTTCAGAAGTTGTGGTACAAAGTTGTCACTCAAATACTCAAAGTTGGCTTCCTAACTTCCATAATATTGCMAAATAGCTAGCTTATTTGTAGTTCTCAAACAAAGAAAACAATGACATTTAAGGAGTTTTGAGTTGCGGGGTCCGAAATTATTGACACCCTTGGTAAAGATGGGCAATAATGATTGTATAAAATTAACAATTCAAATACTGAGCTATATTGTATGCTTAAAAAATGGGAAACGTATATTATTATATAGTAATACAATTGCACAGAGAAAGATTTTGTAATGTATAAAAAAAAGAAGAATTTAAAGGTAGTGGTCAAAATTATTGACACCTTGAAAGATTCTTATAAATAAAGTAGTCAAAAGTTTAGTATTTCATCCCATATTCCTAGCACACAATTAACTACATCAAGCGTGTGACTCTACAAACTTGCTGGATGCATTTGCAGTTTGTTTCGGTTGTGTTTCAGATGATTTTGTTCCCAATAGAAATTAATGGTAAATAATGTATTGTGTCATTTTGGAGTCACTTTTATTGTAAATAAGAATATATGTTTTAAACACTTCTGCATTAATGTGGATGCTACCAGATCGTAAATAACGATGAGTGAGAAAGTTAGAGGGTCAAAGATCATAACACCAAGACATGCTAACCTCTCACCATTACCAATAACAGGGGAGATTAGCCTTGGGGGTATGATGTCAATCATTTCAGACTCCACTGTATGTACTATATGTTTTGTGTTCTATTTTTGTTATGGCGTAATCATACGTGCTAATTGTTGGCAGACTAGCACAGACTAGACGGTGTCCATTATGTAATTTCCTCTTGGGCTAGCTTACCCTAAACAAATTAATACCGATGACCAAGCAAACACACTCTTCCCATCTGTGAGGTAGTCTCTACAGTGGTGTTGCAAAGAGCTGTGATGGTGGCGCCAAGTTTATGTGCGCCCATTATGAATATACAACAGTGAGTTGGTCCAGTGAGCGAGATGGTGGGTATACGTTCTCCCACTGGGAGCGGATGGGATGGCGACAAGCAGCAGATATTTTGGTTGGGAGGAACATGTCTGGCAACAGGAATGTGACCCGTTTTGGGCTCCAGCTCTTAAGATAGTGGTCAGAGAATAAAGTGGAGGAGCTGGTGTGTGTGTGCACATGTTTCAGTGTGTGTCTGGGTGTAAGTGTCAGGGTGTGTGTGTGTGTGTGTGTGTGTTGGGGAGTAGAGACAAGGAAGGACTGCCAAAGATCTGTCATCACTGCTAGCGCTCTACAGATGGGACAATCTGCAGGGGGGAAGCCATTTCCAGACTCACCCTCCTCAGCGAGAGGACGATAACACCTAACACCCCCGTTTTCTAAGCTCATTCTTCACCAGGTGACACGCCTCATATTGTCACCTGTGGAATCTGGGAGGGGAGTACTGGGTGGGACAGATGAATGGATAGATGCAATTTGAAATAAAAAGTATGGAAATCTTCATAAAATTAAGCAGTTTCCTCTGTGGGCAAACATTCTTCCTTTTGTAGGGCCTGAAGTTGACTGTGTGAAGAATTTGACTCGTGACTGTTATATATATCCCCTTGGATCTGTCATATAATAAAACAGACCTGCACGTATACTCCCATGCATTCATACTTTCTGAGAGGTGGGAGTGAAGAGYGTGTGGACAGACGAGGCACTGGGTGGTGATGGATTTGAAAAACACAACTTAATTTAACCATAGACGGCACAAGCCCAATTTTGCCCGATGCAGATTGAAACTTGTCTGCTATATGTTCTCTGAACAAAACTATTTAGGCCACATAGTCCACAAAGCTGATGCAACAAGGTAAAGCTGGCACAAGGACCAGATTCACACACGCCTAATCCCGGACTCCACATGAGATTCGAGACACAATTGTGTGAGAAATGTAATGAAATAAGAAGTCTGTTTACTTCACTGTCACGAGCTGAGTCTTAAAATAAAACAAATCTCACACCATATTAAATTATACGCACTTTCACCCAGACAATTGCGTAATGGGAGTTTGCAAGTTTTCTTAAGCTTGACGGTAGGTAACTCATCCTACCAAAATGTATTTAACTCTCAACACTTCTAAGTGTTTGAGTGGCAGCTTTAATAAAATATGCACTGTAGTAAACCTGTATGTGAACATCACATCCAGCACAGTTACAAGCCGTTTAATGGAGCAGAAACGATGTCGCTTTTTTCTGCAGTGCGGATTTGAGTGAAATCCTGCCCTTAGTGCACTGTGTAACGATGACAACTCACAAGTCCTTCAATCGCACACAAATCCGCCGTCAGTCGCACAACAGAAAGTTTCCTCAGATAACTCTGTCTGCGTTTCCTTCTTTGCTTTCCCAAGCTTGAGCGGGAGTCAGACATGCTAAAACTCAGACAATCTGGTCAGACAGGCATTATATGTTGCAATGAAACAACTTGATGGAAAGTCAAAGTCAACGGTATGTTGGGTAACAGCTGTTCCATACGATGCTAATAAACATGTCGGGTGGATGGAAAGCCGTTGTGAAGTGGCACTAGGCTTCAAAGTCGGCCTGTGCACCTGGAGSCCTGTGGAACCTACAAGGTCTGGCAGGCCAAAGACAGGCCAACTTTCCCCGTCATCTCTTTCCGTTACCTCCCTATTCCTGTTCTCTCAACTTTTAAGTCTGATTGAGAAACCAGTCAAAAGAACAAAACAGGAACTTTGGCGATATCATCGCCCTGAGCTGGATCAGACACATCTGGCTGTGTACCGAGTCTTCCACTGTAATTGGACCCGACGTGCCCCGACAGTGCCGTTGTATGGAGGCTCGAGGTTGTGCTGCAACATTTGCTTGTTGTAAAGGGTATTGTAATATCATAAAATGCATGGTCCACGTCTGTGTGTTTGTGTGGGGGGGGGGGGGTGATGCTCGTGTTAGTTTAGGACATTGTCCAGGTGATAATCCACAGCCAAACCGGCCATATACATTCACCATTACCCACCCCCTCCCCATACAGCTCCCTACAGTTTGAAATAGCCAGATAACTCAGTTTCCATGTTGACCATATGTTAAAAGTACATGACTGTGGATGGTTGCATCTCAAAGGCCACTATTCCCAACATGCGGTAGTGCACTATAGTAGTGAATAGGGTGCCATTTGAATAGCGTGCCATACATAGTTTTACAGAGTTCCATACCTCCTTACTAAATAATGCATAGTCACTTTAATAACTCTACCTACATGTACATATTACCTCAATCACCTCGACTAACCAGTGCCTCCGCAATTGTTATTTTACTGCTGCTCATTAATTATTTGGTACTTTTAATTCTTACTTTTTTTTAGGTAATTTCTTAAAACTGCATTATTGGTTAAGGGCTTGTAAGTAAGCATTTCACTGTAAGGTCTACCTACACCTGTTGTTTTCGGTGCATGTAAAAAAAAATACTATTTGATTTGATTTGTGTCCGCCGCTCAGGAGAATGGAGTGAAGTCCTGACACATCAAAAGGTGAATAATTCACATGCTTGTGGGTGAACGCCAACATATACAGATACAATGGATTTCAGGGCACGTACCGTAACTGTCGGTCTGTCGTCCTCAACCCACACATGTTTTTGTACCTCCGCGTCCCATTTGAAAGTACCCTATGGGGAGAGTAAGACAAAGGAGGCACTACAACAACTGTGCTCAAAAATATAAACGCAACATACAACAATTTCAAAGATTTTACTGCGTTATCAGGAAATCAGTCAATTGTAATTCATTAGGCCGTAATGTATGGATTTCACATGACTGGGAATACAGATACGCATCTGTTTGTCACAGATACCTTAAAAAAAAGGGTAGGGACATGGATCAGAAAACCAGTCCGTATCTGGTGTTACCACCATTTGCCTCATGCAGCAGGACACATCTCCTTCGCATAGAGTTGATCAGGCTGTTGATTGTGGCCTGTGGAATGTTGTCCCACTCCTCTTCAATGGCTGTGCGACATTGCTGGATATTGGCGGGAACTGGAGCATCCAAAACATGCTCAATGGGTGACATGTCTGGTGAGTATGCAGGCCATGGCAGAACTGGGCCATTTTCAGCTTGCAGGAATTGTGTACAGATCCTTGAGGAATGGGGTCGGGCATTATCTTTCTGAAACATTAGGTGATGGCAGCGGATTTTTTATTTATTTCATTTCACCTTTACTTAACCATGTAGGCCAGTTGAGAACAAGTTCTCATTTACAACTGCGACCTGGCCAAGATGAAGCAAAGCAGTACGACAAAAACAACAACACAGAGTTACACATAAACAAACGTACAGTCAATAACACAAAATAAAATAAAAAATTATGAATGGCACGATGAATGGATGAATGGCACGACAATGGGCCTCAGGATCTCGTCATGGTATCTCTGTACATTCAAATTGCCATCGATAAAATGCAATTGTGTTTGTTGTCCCTTGCAAATGCCTGCCCATACCATAACCCCACCGCCACCATGGGGCACTCTGTTTACAACGTTGACATCAGCAAACCGCTTGCCCACATGACGCCATACACGTAGTCTGCGGTTGTGAGGCCGGTTGAATGTACTGCCAAATTCTCTAAAAGGACGTTGGAGGCGGCTTACGGTAGAGAAATTAACATTACATTTTCTGGCAGCAGCTCTGGTGGACATTCCTGCAGTCAGCATGCCAATCGCACGCTCCCTCAAAACTTGAGACATCTGTGGCATTGTGTTGTGTGACAAAACTGCACAKTTTAGAGTGGCCTTTTATTGTCCACAGCAAAAGGTGCACCTGTGTAATCAGCGTCTTGATATGCCACACCTGTCAGGTGGATGGATTATATAGGCAAAGGAGAAATGCTCACTAACAGGGATGTAARGAAATTTGTGCACACAATTTGAGAGAAATATGCTTTTTGGGCGTGTGGAACATTTCTGGGATCTTTTATTTCAGATCATGAAACCAACACTTTACATGTTGCGTTTATATTTTAAAACCCATCATGTGGCGACATTACTAAACCTACAACCAGTACATAGCCACGCCTTGCTGCTCACACTGTCTGACCTTTGAAACGTCACGGATAACCTGGTTTTAACCTTAATTTTAACACAAAAATGTCAAACGATCATACCGGGCCTTTCTTCTTCACGTCCAGTTCCCCTTCCACATCGCCACTTCCGCCATCTCCTGAAGCCTGGGCGGGGAGAGACCAGGGGTGTATTCATTAGTGCAAACCCGTAGCAAAATGTTTTGCATTGAAAAACTAGTGTTTCTTCAGGTAGGTCCCTTCCGATTTCAGCCCCTTTGCTTCTGTTTGGTTCCTATTGTTCCCTCTAAGTTCCCAAGTTCCCTCTAAGTTTAAGCCTCCCCATATCCTGCTAAGGCAACAACTGTATAAGTGCTACGCTGCCCCACCTATGTTAATGTATGGGTGGGCGGGTCAAGGGTCACTTACCACATCCGAGTCGTCCCCTTCCTCCTCACACTGTCTTTCAGCAGCCCGGGGGTTTCCAACAACTCTCAGCTCCCCAATCACCCCCTATGAAGGAAAACRCACACAGGCAAGCGCATATACGCAGGCAGACACACACACACAGTTGTCAATACATGGCCTTTGATGTCTGGTGTCTGTATGTGTGTGGGGTGACGTAAAACAAGGCATGGTGCGGTGCTGCTGCACAGCTGGTCCTCTGCCTGTACATGTCTGCATTCTTCTCCCACCATTACGCCCACAAGCTACGGCCCTGCTCTAAACATAAACAAACAGAATTCAAAAATATATCTTCCCTCTGAAGTCCTGTGTCTTCAAACATGTGTACGTGATCCGTGTGGTGGATTTGTTGTGGAATCCCACCCCTCGTCGAAGAAGCTGAGGGGTTTCTTACAGTTTGTCCCAGTGCTGAGCAACGAATGTGATATGACACTCTCCTCTTCCACGGTCCCAGTCCCATCAAACTCTCCACCACAGGAGCTTCTTTCAAAGTCTCGCATTAATCGCATCTTATCAAGTCAATCAAAAAGCCAAATCATGTGATTCGGGGGAATTTGCTTTTGACATGTTTTAAACGGGTAAAAGCTCTAGTTGTGAARAGCTTTTCTTTCGACGAAGGCCCACGAATGTGTTTCACAAGCCTTCAATGTCCCTAAATAGCTAGCAAACATATTTATTTCGTTGATTTTACGAGGACTTTTTTTCAGTAAGCTGAGTCTGTACACCCTATTTAGTTTTCCACTGTTACTTCCAGGCCTGGGAGCAGGCGCTATCTTACCCTATCCTAACCAAAAATAACAGGTTATATTACTCGGTTATTTATGTTTCTGTTGTCATTTGAGTATGTGTAAATGAACAATGTATAGCTTTTTTTTTTTTATATGTTAAAACTATCATGTCAATCTCACAGACTATCTATACATTTGACTTGAGTGGTTACATGTCTCTGGCCTATACCTCCTCAGTGCAGGCATAAGGGTTCAACACCCCTGCGTTGAGTCAACAGATAATGCAATGATAAGTGTCTGAACTCGGGCAATGCCTGGGGCCTATGTAAACAACCATTGTTTGCCTCAGCTGTCTCTAAGAACTGTCTTTAAAAAGATGAAAACCTCCCTTCCACACAGCTTGGAGAGAAAAAAGAGACAATGCCCTGACATTTGGCCAAACCCTTTTGTCTAAATCCCCTCATTTGGTCTTGTCAAGATAGGACAGACCGACTGAGCTGTCTTGAACCCAAATTAGAGCTATTTGGGATTCTGTTTTGAGCATTCAGAGGCCCCTGAGGTGTCCTTTGCTTGAAGACATGCCCAGCAAAATGCCCAGCAAAATGCCCCTCAAAATGCCCAGCAAAATCAGTCAACAGTGGGTAGAACTACACACAATCACATATTTTAAAGGCCATGCCATGGACATAAAATGAACCCACGTCCGTCAATCTTTTTCTATGTCTATCTCAGGGTTAATATGCACAAAAAGACAACTCCCTCGAGTTTCCCGTTCATGCTTTATTGGAATAAAGATATCATTGCTTCCTCTGACCATGTTTTAAATCATCCAATTATCTTGGTTTAGTAAGACAGGGTTAACCATCTGTAAATGTATAGACAGCAAGTAAAGCAATGATTACAACGCTGTCTGGGAACTAATGAATCATTGCAGAAATATGTAAGCAATAAAAAATATTCAATATTGCGTTATTTGTCAAAAGGCTGGTCAAATGTCTTTCTCTTTCAGTATGTGTTCATACCTTTTCTCATTCTCACATCATATGATTGCATGGCTTACCATGTTGAGGACTCCCAACAGCACATATTTTTGCGAATAAGGTGTGCTTGTCCAGGGCTACAATAAAAATGAGTAATGTTGGGGGTACTCAAGGATTGGAGTTGGGAAACACTGGCTTAAGATACTGACTTGAATCGGGATCAATTTAAGTTCAATCTCAACTTTTTCTTTATCCTAGCAACATTGTCCCAGCGCAAGCCAAATATTCTGAAATAAACTGTACTCAATTTCATTCATTAACTTCAAACAGGGTTCATTCTCAGAATGTTAGGTCTTAGTCTTTACAGATTTGAATATACAACTGGTAACACTTCAGTATACGGATGACATTAATCCACTGATTTGCAATATAAGTAGCATATTCATTGTTTCCTTATTCACACAGGTAGAAAATAAAACACTGAATAAAGGCTTGATGAATAGCTTATATCACACAAAGACCTAACTAGCTACTTATTTATACACTTTTAAACTGCATATTAGTGACCACTACGCGATTCATATGCTTAAAATATTACCCTACAATCTACGGAATGAGGAGATACAACAAATTCAGATGATGTCAGCAAAAACTAAACAAAGGGCACCGTCAATAGGCACCATCTTGGTTGTGCTCGGAACATAAGGCCAATTGTCCTGGTCACAGAAGCACCTGTCTACTTGTGCCCTCTGCTTACAGGGAGACCTGTCTCTGTGTGCTGGGTGCTGCAGAGTGACAGTATAAGGGTCAGCTGCGGCACTTACACAGGGGGGTGGAGGGGAGGGCCAACTGGAGCTAATTGATCCCCCACCATGAAGTCCACCAATTATACTTCTGTGTTTCCCAGGAGGAAACAGGGGATGGTCGGGGTCAGACCACTTTTATGTTTTGATTTAAAGCAGGCCAATTAAAGGCGATCAAATCATAAAGGGGTTGCCAAACACGACTGTTGCTGTTTCACGTGTCTGAATCAGCCTGACTAGGAGGGCAACACTGACTGGTCTGATATCCGATTCCACTTGCCCCTGACACCGATATATTTCTCAAGTCGGACATGTTATAAGGATAGTAGGGCTTGAGATAAGTGCACATACGTCAAAACTATGAATTCGTCTTGGACTTCATCGGACGTTCTGATTTATGATTTCTGCTCAAGTTTGAGCCAGAATTGCGGATGACAGATCCTACTCTCATGCTATTATTACGCCATAGGCTATTCAGGATAGGGCCCTAAGTACAATATAAGACCGGGTTTGGGGTAGAATTGCCTTTCAAGTCCTTCAATCCAGGAAATTACGAATGTCACATTTTCGCATTGACCAAGTAGAAACACAACGGACCCCAGACTCTGATATTAAAAAGTCCAGTCATAGCATGATACATACCAGGAACTTATCGGGATCGGCCCCTCCGGCTTGGCCCACGAACACCCCGGCTCCGGCCTCCAGCTCCATCTCATCCGGGGACCTCTCGAAGCGTACCACCTGGGGTTGGTCGTCGCAGTTGATGTAGAAGGTGACCTTGTCGTCCAGCACGGAGATGGAGAAGCGGTTCCACTGGTCGGCCAGGTTGTGCACGGGGAAGGTGGCCGCCACGTACGACACCTGCGAGTCGGGCTCCGTGTAGTAGAAGATGACATTCTGCTTGCTCGCCTTGACCGGCGACAGCTTGACGCCCACATACATGATCTTCTGCGAGACGTCTGTGACCGAAAATATGACTCCGCCCTTGGTGGACTGGGGCTTCAGGTTGAAGAGGAGGGAGAAGTCCCGGTAGAAGGGGCTGGGAAGATGGGCACGTGCCAACTGGCCCGTGTTGGCGTCGGGACCGAAGACGTAGCCGGGGCTGTTGTCGGGACCATAGATCTTGGTGATCTCGTCTGGGGGAGGGTCCCCGATCAGTTGCAGGAGTGAGATACCGTTCTCATCTACAGTAGAGAAACAGGAAGTTAGTACACAGCACACAGGAAACGCCGATGACGGGGTGAGCTGCATGGCGATATTGGGTTAGCGTGTTGGGGTTTGACACCGTGAGTTTTGGTCTGTGAAGTAAAAGCAGACCGCCAACACTTTCTTAGTAGTGTTTTGTGAGTTTTTGGGGAGGGAAACTGGCAGCAATGTTAATGAACCCAGTGTCCAGAGTCACTTGAAGATCTGCATTAACGTAATGATATTTCAATGATTCCTGGTCTAATATTTAAGAGAAATATGACCTGACATGGGAAACTTCCTTGGACTTGTAAATCATCTATCACAACTTCAAGATAAATTGTGCATTGCATATCAACGTGTCAATCAACTCCACACGATAATGGTAATTAGATATCAGGGAATCATTACAAACAAACACATTATACGGCTGAAGTTAATTGCAACTGACACACAGCCAAACAAACCACTGTGCTGGAATACTTTGCGAAGCTACAGTAAACAATTACCTTTTTGCGCTTGACTTTTGAAAGCCAACCCTATATGTGAGCATTTCTCAAAGGACCTAATTCAAACAAGCCAACTCCTATTGCCTGCCTTCAAATAATGGAGTGGGTTATAAAAACTAATAGCGACTATGACATCCCACAAAAAGCATGGGGAGAACACTTCTCCTGGGACCTACAAGAATCTAGATCGCTTCAACAGACGGAGTTATTTTAGCCCAAAGCCCCTTGTGAATGCATGCCGACATGACGTTCTTCCCTCACTGACATTGGATAAGGGGAACTCCATGCTAGCCAGTCTCAGATTGTTTTAACATGGGGTCAGTTAAGGACAGGCAACACACGCAAAAATGTCATTTTTAAAGCTACTTATCAATTTTGCTTATTCCTATAATTTCCAGTGTTACATAACACTAATATGTGAGAAAAATATTCCTGTGAGCAAATGTTTAATTTTGTCCTAATAGGTTGTCCTTATAGGTTGGTAGCAACATGTGAAAATCGTTGCGGTAATCTGTTGCAGCTCAAGTCGACTACAAAGCACACAATGCAATGCTCTCTCTATGGGCTGGCTGGACGTAGCTACAATAATACTAAAGTCAATATCAGTAATAGCTATTTAGCTGTAAAATCGCCTAAACAAACTGCACTATCAATATAGGAGTCTACAATCTCACCATGTTCAACCAGCATATCGATGTGATTCGAGTCTGATATTCGAACGGCACTATGCAATGCACTGAAGAGGCAGACAAATAGGAGAAATGTGTTAGTTAAATGTGTTAGTTAAATTATAAATTCCTTGAGGTTGGAATATCGCAAAAGCATGATCAATGGCTCATTCGAGAGAAGACAACCTCCCATGTTATGACATCAGCCAGTATTGAAATCTGACATGTATGATAGACGTTTTCACAATCTTAAAATCATATTCCTGTTAACTTCCAGTGTAGTGAGAGAGGCTTTATATTATTTAACTAGGCAAGTCAGTTAAGAACAAATTATTATTTTACAAAGACGGCCTACCCCGGCCAAACCCTCCCCTAATAATCCGCAAGACGCTGGGCCAATTGTGCGCCGCCCTATGGGACACCCGATCACGGCCGGTTGTGATACAGCCCGGGATCGAACCAGGGTCTGTAGTGATGCCTCTAGCACCAAGAAGCAGTGCCTTAGACCGCTGCACCACTCGGGAGTCTTAAATGCTATGTCATACCGGCCAGATGTATGTATGCTTGAACGGGAATAGCTCAGATACAGATGAAAACATGAAATGACACAGAACATCGCTGAGAGATGCGCAAAAAAACATAGCATTCAAAATGGGTGAATCATTACTTTAAGTGACCCCATACTTCTTTTGATTTCAAACGACAGCATTTCAAATAGATCCATGGGGGTTATGACTGACTGTATGCAATATTGCAAGGCACAAAGTGTACGACCAGTGTCTGTGGACCTTTTTTTCGTTGTCTGTATAAATTTGAAGTGACTAGGATCTTACACGATCGTTAACAAAATTTGACACAGGTAAACAGAAAACGGGAAGTCTGATTGAATAGACTTTGTAAGCTTTTTCTAACAAGTGCCTCCGACTGCTTTTTCCAACGTGTTTCGAAATTTGAATCACTTCTCACGCAATCATGTTTTGGAAAAAAAGTTCATCTAAAAAAGGGAGGATAGTCATCCTTGATTGTACTGCAATTGAAATCAGAGTTAATTAACACTGTATGCTTCAGTTAGATCAGATGCATTATGTACTGAAAACACTTCCTAAGACCATTGAGATATTATCACCCAGATTCTTGTTCCAGGTGAATACTGTAGATGTACATGTAAACCAAATGCTTATGACACTCATCACAACACATAATTAGGATCACAAGATTATCACAAAGAAACACACAGTACCAGTCAAAAGTTTGGACACACCTACTCATTCAAGGGTTTTTCGTTATTTTTACTATTTTCTACATTGTAGAATAATAGTGAAGACATCAAAGGTACACGTCTTAAAGTAATGATGGACTGTCATTTTTCTTTGCTTATTTCAGCTGTTCTTGCCATAATATGGACTTGGTCTTTTACCAAATAGGGATATCTTCTGTATACCACCCCTACCTTGTCACAACACAACTGATTGGCTCAAACGCATTAAGGAGGAAATAAATTCCACAAATGGACTTTTAACAAGGCACACCTGTTAATTGAAATGCATTCCAGGTAAATACCTCGTGAAGCTGGTTGAGAGAATGCCAAGAGTGTGCAAAGCTGTCATCAAGGCAACGGTGGCTACTTTGAAGAATCTCAAATCTAAAATATATTTTGATTTGTTTAACACTCTGCATGAGGATAAATTCTGCATAAGAAATTAATTCCATTAAAAAAATACAAAATATTGATACATTTCTCAAATTCCATCAATTCCTGAATTGAACCGAACTGAATCAGTGAATTAATTCATTTTATGGAATTGATTTAATGGAATTCCTGACTTCTACTCCACACACACACCAGTTCCCCTTTAATTCGGTGACATCTGTTAAATGCCATCATGTCAGTGCAACAGGAAACCTACAGCTGTGTTCCACAAATATCTGTGCTCCCTCTTCCGTCACCCCGGGTGAATGGTWGGGGATCAGTGCATAATAATGGGGGAAGTTTTGGAAATAAACAGAGAACACAAAGACGTGTGTGTCCTCTCGACCTCAAATCCGCATCTTGTGATTTGTAGTGAGAAAATGCACCTCTATCGCACRGTGAAAAGCAAATAACCTTGCACAAATTGTCCAATTTCATCATAATTCTAATTCAAAACATAAATCAATACATCTTTATAAATATTGAACATTATGGGAGATAAAAATCTTATCGGTCAAGGATAAAGAAGACACTTCAAATGGGAAGTAATGCAAAACAAATGTTGTTTTTTTCTACAAAACCTCTACAAGTTTGTTTGATCATCTTTGAGCATCAGCTGATATGGTTTTTTTCTCCTTTACAAAACATTATTTGAGAACCTTCAGATGACAGATAAACACGTTCTATGAGTCATTACACAAGGTTCAAAGTCCTCCTGGGGATCTATGAGAAGCGTAGGCCATTAGGGCCTGCAGGTGGTTAGGTTGAAAGGTCAAATACATGAGGTAATCCACTTAACCCTATGCCAAAGCTACGGAAGAGCGCTCCTATGAACATAAATAAATAAGGTGTGGAGTACATGGTCTGAAATAACAGGGGCCCCTTCCTGTGTCTCGCTTATTGCATTGCCAATCTATCAGTGCGAGAGAGATTAGAACGTCATTTGACAGAACTGAAGAAAAAGCCAAACAACTCTCAAGTGGGTCATGTTCTGTTCTCCAACACAGCTAGACACTAATGTGCACATATCAACACTATAATGTTGGATTTAAAAGTTCAACATGCATAATACTGTATATGTGACTCGTTTCAGGAAACTAGGCGTATGTCACTACTTTACAGGAGAGCCATTTGAACATKAACTTTTTTGGGGCAGAAATGCCTTCTAGAACATGCGAACTGTCATTTGCATTAATACAAAACGTGTATGCCATCTGTAAATAGGAATACGATTGTTAAATCATGAGCCTAGTTGGTTTAGCCACAGAAAAAGAGCAACCTTCCCGCTAGCCATGATTGGCTGAGATAATGAGTGGGCTGGACATGTCGAGAGATGAGTTCAGAACGGTCTGCCATGTAGCATACTTCTGTCTATTTGAGTTGGTCGGTATGTGTAGGTAATACTGTCTAACGCGTTTAAAAAAAAAATATATATATATATATATATATATTGCGTAGTAGAACTGCATAAGTGTTGCTCTCCACTTTCTGTTGGATCGAATTTTGTAATCAGTGGAATTTGAGTATGATAGCTAAGGAGATGGAGAAAACACCTGTCTCCGGATTACATCTTCAAACTAAGGGCAACYGTGGCATCTATGACAGAGGGAGAAGCAGCCATCCATGTATAACGGGTAAGATAGTCTAGCTAGCAACATTTTCAGACATTACACATTTCTAATTTTGTTAGAAAGTTGTTTTCATTTCAAATGAAAGTCTACTGTTAGCTAGCTATCTAACATTCGCTGGCTGGCTCACTAGGTGTATATTATTTGTATCTCAGAGCCATTTGCTTTGCTAGTTATAGCCTAATGTTAGCTAGCTAACATTGAACCTGGTTGGTTAGCTACCTGCAGATTCATGCAGGGTAGTAACATCATGAGTTGGGATTATGGTTCATTGTTTAGCTACCTACATGTCTTCACAAAATACTCCACTATGTAAGTAACCATTTCAATAGAATGTTAATGATGTCACTGTGACAACTGTTGATAGTTGTAGCTGGTAAATTCATTATTCTGCGCTCTGGCACACTCAAACGAGAGAGCACTGAAATCGGATTAGATAGCCAGAGCGCAGAATAACGGACAAATCTACGAACGCTCAACACCCATTGATTATGGCCGGTGCCAGTAAATGTTGGCAAAAAAACGTAAATTGTTGCCAGCAGCACAGTTGCAGTCACCAATGTTCTGGATAACATAAAAACAACCTAACCAGCTCTGCTAGGGCAGAGGAAAATAGTCAGAGTGAGCTATTCTCTCATTTGTGTCTGGAAGTAGCTAGCAAGCTAGCCAACGCTAGCCAGTTAGATTGGGTGCTTGACTGCTGTTGTTAGGACAGAACGCTCGGATCAACCCTTAAATAGATGGGTGGGGCTAAAGCTTAAGAAGGTGTAAACAATGCTGAATGGGTGTAGACAAAGAAGAGCTCTCAGTAGGTGTACCAACACATTCAAAGGCCATTTTCTCAAAAGTGAGGTTACACGTTTATCAACTTTCAAAGCGGAATTACTTTCCCATTGTTCCTCAACTGAAGTGTAGGACGTACCATTTTCTAGCTCTGAGTCACTACTTTTATCCAATGTAAAATACACCATTTCAAATTTTGCTACATAAGACCAAATCGAGCCGGTCTGTCACATATGACCTAACTAAGCAGACATATGACCCTAAACAGGACTAGGCATTTGTTGCTGCAAGTGAGGGCCCCACTCAAATCACCAGAGGGAGTTGTGGGTTCATGACTGTTGAATAGAAAACAATAAATCGTCATTCGCACTGCCCTACAAGATGTCAGTCAGGATAAAGTGAGAATGACTGCTCGAGGGGCCACAGATGGACGGGCAGGCCTGCGCTTGCATGTCAACACAGGAACCCCCCTCACTCTCTCTCTGCCAGTTCTCAATGGTACAAAGTCTGGTGGGGAGTGGGCCGGCAACTGGAGGGTTGCTGGCATCAAGGTCCTAGTCATAATTTCCTGCGCTTGTGCAAGGCACCACTTAACCCCTAAAAGTCTGCAGGGGTGTTGCACTTTGGCTGACACGTGGGGGTGTCCCAGGGTTTTTGGGATAAAACAAAAAGACAAAGATCTGTGTCTTGTGACAATAGACAAACAGAGCCTTGTCCCTCAGTCTGAGATCATAACGTTCCATCTGGAGGGGAAAGTTTGCCTCCTCTCCACCTTCTTAATGCCCTTACCTCATTCTCCTATGATACGGTCATCTGATCTTTCGATGTGCCTTGCCAATCCTACGGCACGAGTCCTCCTTTTCCTGGAACTGTGTGCTCCTACAGCATTCTGAGTTTTCCGAACACAAGCCCCCTCATTATGGAACAGTTCACCTATTATGCCGACCAGATCTAGTTTCACCCACAGGCATGGCCATAAACAATATCAACGGAGACTCAGTTKATATCTTAGGCACAGATCTGGCAGTTCATGGCAATGTGTGCTGCTGAGTGACAAGCATTCACAGTGTGGTTCTTTCCATAGTCCCTAAAATGACCTATGTTGCTCAGCATACTAACATAAGCTGGGAGATGTTGACGTGCCTATTAAACAATGTAGAATCAATCACTCGTCAACAACAACGGCAAAGCGTCTTGCAACACAACGAGAAACGGAAGCCAATTGAATTACCGGCTTTATAATGAATGATTGTAAGGGTTTCCCCCTCAAACGTAAAGCTAAAGGAATGCCTTTGYAGATGTCGGTGAATGCACCCGTATCGTGTCGTCTAAAAGGCGTGAGTGAGTCATTTGAAATGATGAAAACAAATTGGTCTGTGTGCAGGGGTTTGGCGATACGGCCCAAATATCATATCACGATATGTTTCACATTTTTGGCGGTCTTTGGTGGTCTTTTATGTTTTTTRATAATAAAAGTTGTACATTTGCTCTATGAGTTGTGCATGACCCTAGAGTGGCAACACATATATTCTAAGTGATTTTAAATGGGTATTTCTCAATTCAGGTTGTTTTACTCTGTTCAAAGAAACTTCAAAACAAAAGTTGATATAATTTGAGCTAATTTACACACTGCCACATAGGGCTGCACGATATGGGTAAAAAAATCTAGGCCTTATTTTTAACAAAATATTGCAATTGCGATTTAGATCAAAACTAGCCTAGGCAGCCGATAGTGGCCTCTAGATCTGCACTATCGTCTAAGGTTGATGTGCATTCCCGGTAATACACTCGTGTCGCCCGTGGACCGGTTCATACATGAGCCGGTCCACGGGCGACACGAGTGTATTACCGGGAATGTACATCAATCCTAGATAATAGTGCAGATCTAGCGGCCACTATCGGCTGCCTAGGCTAGGTCAAAACACTTAGGTGAACTGTTGGAATCATGGAAATATAATGATTATTCAGAATGGAATAGTGGGCACTTTGAATACAGTGTTGTTTGACATGACACCAAATGAAAAAGCCAGGGAGGCATTCATATTCTAATAGGATCTCTATGGAGGCGTTATTGTCACAAGGTAGGAACCAAAGTGTTGGTCAGTGTTTCCCAGGGGAGTCGGATCCTATCATCTTTGGCTACATTAAATGTTGTATCTTCATGTCGCTAAGCAGCTTCTATTCCTCTCTGATTTAGAAGATGCTGTTGCACAAACAACATGCTGATTTAAGCTTACACCAGCACAGGTATTAGGCTGTATTAGCTAGCTACGTTTGCTCTGACTCAGTACATTTATTAGCTAGCTAGTTAGCTAGCTAGCCAGCGAGCTAACTAGCGATTAGTGACTAATGATTTATTTTAGCCACAACTTGCTATGAAAAGACAATTAGCTGTTTGCAGACGGTAACACGGTACACAATAGTGTAATTATATAACACTTACAAATTTATATTCAGAAGCAAAGTGGAAAGCAGCATCGTTGTCATCAACATATTGTTGCATCTGCTGCAATGACCATGCAAACTGAAGAGTGAACGGTCGGCAAACGATCTTGTGGCCAAGCAACAACAACTGCACTCCTTGAGTGACAGGGGGCGGAGTTTGGCGAGAGATAAGACTCAAGTAGTGGAGTAAAGTATAAAAATTGAGTGCCGTATCACATTTAACAAACCAAAACATTGAAATAGGAGGTAAAGAAAAAAACTAAACCGGTCCATGCATCAATACCGGTATACTGCCCAGCCCTATAATATTAGCATTTTAACTAGGATCTCCATTCAACCCCCAGAAAAGCTTTTGTCATCCACTGACAGTTTAACAAGACTTGATCTATTTCAATCAGGCAGAAAAAAAGTGCAGCTTCTGAAAGGGTCCTGTTGGGGTTGGTTCCCAAATTATCCCATGTTGGGGAATAAGAGATTTGAAAATCTAGGGTTGAAATAAAATACGTAAACAATTACCATTCCAAAGGGATTTGTTTTTTGTACAGATATTTTTTTCTCATATCTTTAGCCAAATAGTGGCACAAGTGACAATTTAAAAAAATTATAATAATGTAACCTTTTATTTAACCAGGGGAAACCAGGGTCCCATCGAGACCAGGGTCTCATTTACAAGGGTGCTCTGGAAAAAATGAATCAACATTTACAATTAAAACAAATCGCATTCAAAAGCGACGGATAAAATTACAAATCAATCAAAACAAGTGCAGTTCGCCTTCACCACATTCATAATTAAAGTCCCGAACTGACCCTTCGAGACCAGAGAGTCAAGCCTCAAAGTGGCTTGCAGGTCATTCAATGCTCTAGGGGCACAATAACTAAAAGCAATCTTCCCGGACTCTGTGGAGACACGTGGAACCTCTAGAACCAGCCAGTCTTGAGAGCAAGTCTGATGGTGGCTGGATTTCCAATTAAGAAGTGGTGAGGTAGTATGGGAGTGTCTGGAGAACGGCTTTATATACAAATATCAGCCAATGTTGGGCCCTTCTGGTAGTCAGAGTCTCCCAGCCAACAGTACTACTGTATATGAATGACAATTGTCTCCTGTGATTAAAAATGCATGGCTTGAGTAATAGACTGAATCTAAAGGTTTTAAAACAGAGGCTACTGCGTGCACGTAGATTATATCACCATAGTCAAGTACTGGGAGGAGCGATGCTTTAACAATCGTCTTCCTGTTTTCAAAAGTAAGGCAGGATTTATTTGTATAAAGGAAACCGATCTTAATTACCAATCTTTCTCAGTTATTCAATGTGTGTTTTAAAAGACCGTTTTCATCAATCCAAATACCTAAATACTAATGAGGGATTGGCTTAATTTAGGCTCCCTTGAAGGTGCCGCTACGCAGCTCTTTAGGTTCAATTTGACAAGACCTGGAGAACAACAAACTTGGTGTAATCAACATTTAACACTAATTTAAGATCTGTAAGCAATTCTTGTATTGAATCAAAGCTGAAGGTCGTTAATGGCCTGCTGCACTGAGGGGGCATCCGGATAGAGATGTAGGCCCCAGTTATTATTCAAGAACAAGCCAACATTAATGTAATCAACAGTAAAGGGCTTACTTCTGAGCCGTGTGGCACTCCTTTGGTTATGTTAAGAAAATTAGACTGAACTCCATCAGCAGATACACAGGACTTCTATCGTGGAGGTAATTTCTTAACCAGCCGTAGGCCGCTCGGGTCGAGACCAATTTCGGGTAGCCTCTGTAGCAGGACGACATGATCAACCGTATTGAATGCTTTCGACAGAGCAATATAAAAAGGGCATCGCAGTGCGGTTTCCTGTGTAGTTAGTAAACTATGTAATTTATGACTTGAGAAGCAGCCGAGATGGTGCTGTGTCCCAGTGAGCRTCCCCAATACAATTTCTATCTAAAAAGGACCACACCTGAGTGTTTTGAGATTGGCCGCAAATGATTATGATCGCAGGGATCGCTACCTTTGTGGAGTGAGAGAACAAAGGAATAATACCTAAGAGAATGGATAGATAAAACATATGTGTCAAGGGGCTCCACAATCTGAGGTGCGGCAAGCCGTAGAAGACACGGGTCGAGCTGGTTTGGCTAGTACCTCGCTGTGCGGAAATGTCTAGAAGGATTTTGAAGTCTGATATCTTAAAATGACACTAGCGTTTGGAACTTCTGCGTTATTGAGTTGTTTATTTAAATCACACACAGACAGGCAAGGAAACTTATTTTCCCATTCATTTTCCCCATTGGAAACAAGTGAGAGAGTTCAATGGTGCACATGGAGGATGGTACACATCAAGGTAAAGTCATATTCAAATGTGGATGGAAAAGAAATGCATTGCACTCTGATGACCACCAGGTTGTACCCTTTCCATGCATCCAACATTTTTGCACTTTTGGTGACGAGGCCTAAATTGCATTCTCTTTGAATATGACCATAGCGCATAACTTATGGGGGTGGAGGCATTCTAACGATATCGCCAGCAGTAAGATTTGAGCTCGATTTCCAAAAAGACAACTGCTGACGGAGTGGGTACCACTTAAGCTCTGCAGACTCGGTACCGGGCCCTAATCATATCACCTCAGAAAATGACGAGATGGGAATGCTATGCCTTGAGCAATTTGGCAGGGTGTTCCTTCAATGCTTCAATGAACAGCTCTGGAAAAAACAAAATGGCAACCAAAATTACCAAAAGTCATTGAAAACTGTTTAATCAAGAGGTACTCTGCATGGTCATACTCCAGCTTAAAATTACTTCTGTATCTCTACTATACTAAAGGACCATTTAATTGGCCTTCCCATTGTAACAGAAACCAGGGAGCTAGGAGCTTCTGTCAGTGAACTATTGAGAACAGTGTGCCCATAATTGGAACCCTCAGAGTGCAGATTAGAAATGTTTTTCCATGGCTAACACCTGCGTGAGATCTGTGCCAGCTTTAAGCCTTCCTGTCACGGGATACAATATTAGACTCCCTTCATGGAACCACTGCATTGTGGATAATCAGTGTCAGACCCAGTATAGTATGAACCCCTGGGAATAGAAACCGCAAAGCCACAAAAACACAAACACATACCCTAATATACAAAACTCTGGCAGTGGGGAAGACATACGGACCACCGTAGCAGTTAGCAACGTTGGGATTAACTATTTAAATTCAGTCAATTCCCGGAAATGTTAAATTATAGTTAAACTACATGGGCAATTGTGATTTTTGGACTGTTACACCAATTTATTMTTTAAGACTATAACTATATAAATGCCTCATGAGCCTAGTTCAACTGTCGTACCCCACTATAGCCCAACATATACGCTTGTTTTACTCCATTGTTTGTTAATCAATGCAATTGTAAACAAACACTGTAGAGCCTCAAAACATCGTTCAAACTATAATTTTGACATCATAGCTGGTTAGTCCTTGCATCCATAGTCAATGAATTTAAGAGTGATTACATTTCTCCATCCCGCAGAGGCGGGGTGACTACTTGTGTTATTGTTTGAACAGCAGACTGCCCTTTTATGAAGCAATGTCTCCTTTTTTATATCGTTTATTTATTCAGACGAGACCAAAATAAACAAACAAGATACATACACATGCACAAACATATACAGCCTAACATCAACATGACTTTCCTAGCTCTATTCCCACCCACCCTATCCCATCCAGAGGTAGGCAGGCCTATAGCCTATGAAATGGCCAATAGGCCTACTGAATGATGTAAGTGCACGCAAAGCAACACAAAACAAAAAGAAAACAACGCATTGGAGATGTGCCAACAAATATTACAGGTCGTTCTTATTTTCCATTTTTACATGACAATAAAGATTCATACGGAACATCATCCTGTATATTGGCCAACGTATACACAATTCAGGGAGATAATTTCATTCATCATCAGGTCATAATCTGGTATGGTACACATTGAAGGGAGAATATCATTATATGATATAGAAATGTGGGGGGTATCTAAGAGCATGGATAACTAGTTACTAGCGCCACCTGCTGACCACTGCAGGAATGGACCCCATACTAGGTCAGTCAATGCCCTTACCCAATGTCTCCTTCTTTACAAAGAGGACTTTCTTGGACATTTCTCCAATTAGCCCACGTTAAAACAAATCAAATGTAAATGCAATCGACCCCAACAACCCTGAAATCTGTAACYGCTTATCTTTCAAAGGAAAGCAAGTGACCATGACAAAATCCTAGACATGACTAAAATGGCTAATGAGTTAAACCATTTGATTTCATGCCACTGGGGTGCTCCCAGTTGTTAAAGTGGTAGAACGACCCACTATCTGATCCACTCATGCACAAGGGCAACAGCAGTGCAATGTTCCCATGGGCAGTGACCCTCCCACACATCTCTCCATATAGAAAGTGTGTAAACTGCCTCATTGCACTCTGCTGTGCAGGGCCCTGATGAAGTCAACATGACAACCCCCTGTGAACCCACCGAGCACCCGTCCAAAATTCCGGCTCAGAATTATGAAGGGAAGCGATGGGAGTCTCTTCCACAAGCGGCCCATCGCCATTCAAATGACAAGTGGGGGCATGAGGGGGTACAGATAGAGATAAAGAAAGTGCACTCTCCCACACACGATGTCCGCAGGAACTGTAGATAGCGGGAAGTGTCTGAAATAGTAGCCATGACGAAGCACACACACAACACTATGAAAGTATTTACCAGCGAGGGAATGGATGTGGTGGAAGAGTGTTGGGGGTTGAAAAAATACCATATTAAGTTACCCTGGGCTAATAAACAACGAAACAGACCGATTTTGGCTTTAGGGTTGGTCTTCACAGGTTGTGACACATTAGCTCGGCTATTCAACTGTGACCTGCAGTCTTATGAAAGCTGAAGCCGTCAACCTGTTAACGTTTCAACACGGAGCTGCACCACTGCAGTTCACTTCAGAAAATCAAGCAATTTTGCCATCGTAACAGGCACCACGTGAGTAGTGTAATATACAGTATGACCCAAAAATGTTTGACAAAAGTACAAAAATCACACATTTGTGCATGTTTTAGGGCAATTATGTTCATGTGGCATACTCAGCATCTCAGCGCTCACCCAAAAACAAAGCAATATGAGACCCATTTGTTTCACCCAAAACCCATTTGTTTGGCACCAGCTGATGGACTTCAACCAAGGGACCATTATGTGGGTGAGTGCTACCAGATGGTCTTTCAGCGGGATTTTTTTTGTTGGTCTTGACTAAGATGATAGGCTGTAATGGATAAATAGAGCTGTAACTCAAGGCAGCTCTAATAGGCAATACCAAGCACAGATGCCTCAGCCTCACTGCTGAACTCTTATATAAATCGGCAATAAAATTCCTGCCATCAAGGACTCATTTTATAACATGAGTGCAGAGCATGACTTGCCCCGAGGTCATTTACAATGTGACTTATTTAACTTAGCTGGCACATACTCTGAATGTTTCAGAGAATCACGTTGGTGGTTCCTACATTTCTGAGACTTTTCAGACTCGCTCTACAGATTCACTTAGTGTCGGACCAGAGACATCTTGTCCACTAAAGCCTGTCAGTGGAGCAAGCTGTCGAGAGATAGCAGTGCCGTAAAAAGAGATTGTGTAAAGCCGGATGATATGAATGTGAGCACTGAAACTCCAAATACACCACCCTGATCAAGGTGAAATGGCATCATTCTCCACCACTATATTTGTTTGACAACTTCGTCATCTGGAGCCATTTTCAGTACCTTTAAACAACTACTTATTSTAAACATTTGTGGGCTCTTAATAGGGCAAACAATGTGTCTCTTCTTTTTGAATGACTTATTCATTGAAATGTACACTATATATACACACAAAAGTATGTGGACACCCCTTCAAATTAGTGGWTTCGGCAATTTCTGCCACACCCGTTGCTGACAGGTGTATAAAATCGAGCAAACAGCCATGCAATCTCCATAGACAAACATTGGCAGTAGAATGGCTGCTCAATGACTTTCAACGTGGCACTGTCATAGGCTGCCACCTTTCCAACAAGTCAGTTCGTCAAATTTCTGACATGCTAGAGCTTCYCCGGTCAACTGAAAGTGCTGTTATGGGAGTGGTGTAAAGCTCGACGCCATTGACTCTGGAGCAGCGGAAAYGAGTTCTCTGGAGTGATGAATCACGCTTCACCATCTGGCAGTCCGATGAACAAATCTGGGTTTGGTGGACGCTACCTTCCCGAATGCATAGTGCCAACTGTAAAGTCTGGTGGAAGAGGAATAATGGTAYGGTGCTGTTTTTCATGGTTCAGACTAGGCCCCTTAGTTCCAGTGAAGGGAAATCTTAATGCTACAGCATACAATGACATTCTAGACTATGCTGTGCTTCCAACTTTGTGGCAACAGTTTGGGGAAGGCCCKTACMTTTTTCAGCATGACAATGCCCCTGYGCACAAAGCGATRTCCATACAGAAAYGGTTTGTCGAGATCGGAGAGGAAGAACTTGACTGCCCTGACCTCAACCCCATCAAACATCTTTGGGATGAATTGGAACGCCGACTGTGAGCCAGGCCTAATCGCCTAATCGCCCAACATCAGTGCCCGACCTCACTAATGTGCTTGTGGCTGAATGGAAGCAAGTCCCCGTAGCAATGTTCCAACATCTAGTGGAAAGCCTTCCCAGAAGAGTGGAGGCTGTTATAGCTGCAAAGGGGGGACCAACTCCATATTAATGCACATGATTTTGGAATTAGATTTGAGACAAGAATATTATTCTTTTGATCATGTAGTGTACATTTACATTTAAGTCATTTAGCAGACGCTCTTATCCAGAGCGAATTACAAATTGGGTACCTACACCACCTCCTCTCCAACATTGTAAGAAGATTTTTATGTTTCATGTTTTTCCATTTTAGGAAATGTGCCTGCTGAAGTAYTTAAAAAGTTATGTGCAGATTCAGAAAAACGCCTACAAAAGAAAATGCACTCATTTGACATAGAAACCATAAGCATATGTGTATCCACATTACTACCTGGCAAAGAGAAGAAAGTAAATTGGAGCTCAACATGTGGTTTAGAGATTTTGCCACGACATGCTTAGGCCAAAAGTGAATCCTGAGAGCCCCCTCTCACTGTACCATAACAGCAGGGTGGGATCTAATCATGAGATCGGAGGCTAGAAAGTTCTCAGCCGTCACTGACCTGACTTAACTGAATATAATGAGCTACCATCCTGGTACACTGATGGCATAGGCAAATTATTGCTCAACCCAACTTCTACCCAACTAGCAGAGGAAAAATGTTGSATGTGCACCCAGTGGCATCCAAAACAAGTTTGTTGCTGAAAGCAATGTTCCCACTTTTATATGCAGACTGAACAGGGTTTATATAAAGTTGGACAGGGAAAGGGGAAAATAAGTTTCTACCAGTACCATTTATCTGTCCCCCGTCATGCTCAAGGCCATTGAAATACCCGCAACTGGTGTCTATATGTCTCCAAGTTGAAACAGTCACCAAGCTAAAATAAGATCAACTGTCATGCAAGTATATTCACACACACAAAGGTGGGCTTGCTGAATGTATCACACCAAACCACAAGAAATAAAATAATCACTTCCCTTGTGCTCAATGTAACACGACAGCTCATTTGACCATGCAGAGAGCAGAATGCACAAACTTTGACAAGCAATTCATACAACCAAAATGTAACCATTTTCATTTCAAAGTTACCGTGTATATGTACTTGTAATGTGTATTGCAATGGTTTATTCTATGAATACATGTGACAGCTTGTTGAYATAAGTGCCGTGGTGTCCTTCACTCCTTTAAGTGCACATGAAAGAAATAAAATGGCTCTATAAATACTCCATTTAAGTCTGGGAGGGACAAATCATATAACACGGAATCCAACTGTGACCTTTAGCCCCTTACTCTGGTTTTATTACATCATCTCAAACTATATATGCATAAACGTCCAACTTCAGCTTCATCAAGTCCCTCTCCCTCAAAAGTAGACTCTTTATCCTGCACCTAACTTACATTATGCTAAAGTCTCTTTATAGCCCATCTATAGCTCTCCAGAAGAAAACAAATGTTTTACCTCTGGGGAATGTGTGTGCGTTCATGTGTGTGTGTGTGACAAATTCTTATACATTTTAGTTAGTCACTTGCCAACCGGAAGACATGGACATACATTGACATGCCACCGGTTTGGGTTGGGAGGAAAACACTAGTGCCATGCTTGTTTAGTCTTTGCTCACACCATTGTTGTTGCCGAAGGGTTGAGTTGCAAACGGAAATACACGGGTTAGTCCCCTGAACCTTCACACAATGCACTTAAAACACACTGTGTCAGGATGAGCCCCCGAAAACACGAGACAAATGTCCAAGGACTACTGGGTGTTTAAAAAAGACAAACGGGGCGGGATCGGGGATGGTTGAAAATGGATTCCCCAAAAAGGGGATGCATTTTAACCAGGGATTACCTTTCTGGTTACCAACTGACAAGCACTGATACCCATCGTCCTCATCAGGTAAAGAGTGGCACTCCATAGGGAGGCTGCCCTCATCGAGGACTGTCCAGCAGCTGTCCTGCAGGGCCTCGCAGAAGCTACGGCAAGGCCAAAGCAGTGGCAGTCCCCGGGGGCACCTGGGCACCAGCAGCAGGCAGAAAAACCACTCCAGGCTATGGTGGCAGCGGGACCTCAAGAGCCACGCCCAAGAGCCCAAAACAGCCCGGACCTCCTTCACGCTGCTGTGATTGAAATAGTTGGGCAACACAAAGCTGTCGCCACCCATGGATTTGCAGAAAGGCAAATGGAAATCTATTGGAAAGCAACGTGGGGATTCCGGGRCCGGCGTCTCACTCGTAGCTAAGAGAGAACGGTTGCTGTCAAAAGGGGTTAGAAAATCACCTGAGACAGTGTATTCATCAGAATACTCTGTCGATTTAAAATTATTGGCGTTCCAACTAGAGCTACTGTTAATTACTCTATTGCTACTGCTGCTACTGGGAGTTGTCTCAAGAGAGGTATTAACACTTGGGACAGGCTGACTGTCTATGGGGAAAACCGTAGCATTCCACTCAGCTGTTCTGTTGTGCTCATCCAAAACACTTTCTGCCTGGTCCACCTGGGTAATACCCAGCATCTCATTCTCTTTCCCTGCAAGCACATTGACATTCTCTGCTAAACCGATGAGGTCTGTGGGTAAAACTGTTCCCTCCTGGCTATCCCACATARAGGCTCCTGGTTCAGATCCAGATGCAATGCTAGATCCAGATTGAGACCCAAAACCAATTCCAGACACAGGTCTAATTTGAGACCCATGTCTGATTTCAGACTCTGAGTCAAATTCAGAACTAGATKCAGATTCAATTTTAGACCAAGCACCAAATCCAGACCGAGATCCGAATTCAGAACCAGACCCAAATCCCRACCAGGATCCAAATCCAGACCCACTCCCAACCCCTGACCACTCCCAGAGACCAGATCCCATACCCTGTACTGCGGACATGTCATTACCAGGTTTGCTTCCCTTTGACKTGTGCCGACCGGCACCCTTTTCCATTGGGCGCTCATTCCTGGCTTTTGACCTCACAGTGGTCAGCTTGGGGGCCTCCTTGGCCTTTGCATTCTGGTTCCAAGTTAGCTCAAAGTTATGTATCCCGTTTGCTATGTCAATGATATCTGCCCCAACTTCTTCAATGTTCTCCGGCGTTGGTGATTCATTGCTAGTCACTGGGTTCCCAGATCCMTCATTGTCCAGCGATGGGTCMTCAGTGGTGCCATSTGTACTGCCCMAGGAWAACCAGAAYGCCTCACAACGGCCCACCAAGACTACCACTAAAAGGGAGATACTCAGCTGGAATCCAATCTTGCAATCCATCCCGCTGCTGCCCAAACGTACTCCACCAGCAGTGTTGATCAGGTTCCCAGAGTGAACTGTGACATGCCCACTGCCACTGATTCACTCCACATGCTCCATTCTCCTCCAGCACACTGCAGTGCCTTAATTTGAAGGCGGGGACAAGGAGGTCTCATCCTTATTGGTTGCCCTTGTAACTTTTCCCTCCCACAGCTCCTCCTCCTCCTACCCTCCTTTTGTTCCAGCAGTGAAAAGGGTCTCTTTAGACAGGATACCTTTAGAGAAAACAGCTGGTTGACTTTCAATGTTAATGTTGGTGCTTTTCATTGATTTACAGAAAAGGGCCATTTGTTCCCCCTGAGTTAATCTCTTTGTACAAACATGATAAGTAGAAAGTCCACCAGCCTATCTTAAAAAACTATATTAAAGTATGTGAAAATTGTAGGCGCATGATGGAAGGGCATAGAGAGTGTGCAGGGTTTTATGGTCTTGCTTGTTTACCTATGTAATTTCATCTTAAGTCTAGAGGGTTATAAACATAAACTTTAAATGCATTACATACTCCACCATTTCTGTGAAAGAAACATATGTGGTGAACATTCACTTATTAATTTCACCACACAAATGATAAAATAGCCTATTAGCTATCTGTCATCTGACAGCGGTAATGCAAAGATCAATTTTGGCTAGGAAGAAACACTGTCAAAATTGTATATTATGATCCAGAGAATAGTCTAATAATACAATTTCTTAAAGAGCGACTCACCCTAAAAAACAACAAATCCCTTTGAAAAAAGGGCTATGTGACATTGTTAATGTTGTAAATGACTATTGTAGCTGGAAATGGCAGATTTTTTAATGGCATATCTACATGGGAGTAGAGACCCATTATCAGCAACCATCACTCCTGTGTTCTAAGAGCACATTGTGTTAGCTAATCCAAGTTTATCATTTTAAAAGGCTAATTGATCATTAGAAAATCCTTTTGCACTTATGTTAGCTCAGCTGAAAACCAATTTGGTGACATTCTCTCTGAGCCTCTTTACTGTGTCGCCACCATGCTCGATGCTAGGTAAAAGGACCKCTACTTCGATGCAGACAAGAAACAGGGTTTACGTGAAATGTTACATACACAGCTGGACAAGATAGAAACGGACACAGTGACAGTGATACCATCGATCACCACATTCTTTTGGAGAGATTGGAGACCCAAATTGGTCTACACGGACAAGTTCTGGCCTGGTTTAGATCTTATCTGTCAGAAAGATATCAGTTTGCTTGAACATTGACTAGAACCCCAAAAATGGTTCATATTACTCCAGTGCTAGCCTCTCTACACTGGCTTCCTGTTAAGTCTAGGGCTGACTTCAAGGTTTAACTGCTAACCTACGAAGCATTACATGGGCTTGCTCCTACCTATCTTTACGATTTGGTCCTGCCGTACATACCTACACGTACGCTACGGTCACAAGACGCAGGCCTCCTCACTGTCCCTAGAATTTCTAAGCAAAGAGCTGGAGGCAGGACTTTCTCCTATAGCTTCATTTTTACGTAATGGTCTGCCTATCCATGTGAGAGAAGCAGACTCGGTCTCGACCTTTAAGTCTTTATTGAAGACTCATCTCTTCAGTAGGTCCTATGATTGAGTGTAGTCTGGCCCAGGTGTGTGAAGGTGAACGGAAAGGTACTGGAGCGACGAACCGCCCTTGCTGTCTCTGCCTGACCGGTTCCCCTCTCTCCACTGGGATTCTCTGCCTCTAACCCTATTACAGGGGCTGAGTCACTGGCTTACTGGTGCTCTTCCATGCCGTCCCTAGGAGGGGTGAGTCACTAACGTGATCTTCCTGTCCGGGTTGGCGCCCCCCTCGGGTTCGTGCCGTGGGGGAGGTCTTCGTGGGCTATACTCGGCCTTGTCTCAGGATGGTAAATTGTTGGTTGAAGATATCCCTCCAGTATTTATGCTGCAATAGTTTGTGTCGGGAGGCTAGGGTCAGTCTGTTATATCTGGAATATTTTTCCTGTCTTATCTGGTGTCCTGTGTGAATTTAAGTATGCTCCCTCTAATTCTCTCTCTCTCTTCTCTTGGAGGACTTGAGCCCTAGGACCATGCCTCAGGACTACCTGGCCTGTCTCCTTGCTGTCCCCAGTCCACCTGGTCATGCTGCTGCTCCAGTTTCAACTGTTCTGCCYATGGAACCCTGCCCTGTTCACTGGACGTGCTACCTTGTTCCGGACCTGCTGTTTTGGACTCTCTCTCTACCGCACCTGCTGTCTCTAACTCTGAATGATCGGCTATGAAAAGCCAACTGCCATTTACTCCTTAGTTGCTGACCTGTTGCACCCTCTACAACCACTGTGATTATTATTATCTGACCCTGCTGGTCATCTATGAACGTTTGAACATCTTGGCCATGTTCTGTTATAATCTTCACCTGGCACAGCCAGAAGAGGACTGGCCACCCCTCAGAGCCTGGTTCCTCTCTAAGTTTCTTCCTAGGTTCCTGCCTTTCTAGGGAGTTTTTCCTAGCCACCGTGCTTCTACATCTGCATTGCTTGCTGTTTGGGGTTTTAGGCTGGATTTCGGCTGATATTAAAAGGGCTTTATAAATACATTTGATTGATTGATTGATTGATTGATTGATTGATTGATTGACAGTGCACACTGAGGAAGAGAGGCCATGGACAGACAGAGCTGAAACTTCACTGCTTGACATGTATGATGAAATCCTGGTTGAGAATGAAACGACTKAACAAATKAACAACGAAACAGCATAACAAGTAAGTGAAAGAAATAGGTTTTGATTATGATCTAATCGTAATGGGGACATACATAAATGCCAACAAAATAACTTTTTGGTCAGTGTGGTGTGGTGTATGTGTGTGTAACCTTAAACTAGGCAAGTCAATGAAGAACACATTCTTATTTACAATGACGGCCTACCTCGGCCAAACCCGGACAACGCTGGGCCAATTGTGCGATGCMCTATGGGACTCTCAATCACGGCCGGATGTGATACAGCCTGGATTCGAACCAGGGACTGTAGTGACGCCTCTTGCACTGAGATGCAGTGCCTTAGACCGCTGTGTCCGTGTGTGTGTGTGTGTGTGTGTGTGTGTGTGTGTGTGTGTGTAATTATTCAACTGTACTATAATGCTTAAAAAGGCCACTAAAATGTTTAATATTGGTATCGTTTTTTATGGCAAGGAAAATATCGGATATCGGTATTACGAGCTGGAAGGATGATTTGGGACTGTTTAATGATCACTTGTAAGTGGAAACAAAGGCTAATGGACTCATAATATCATTTTCCCTCAATGGAGAGGATATTGGCACAACACTATCAAAATTAATGTCCATTGTTGCTGATTGTTTGCCAGTTTCTAAGGAAATTAACAAGTCACTCCAAACTAAGTTGACCACAACCACAAGAGATAGAGGAGGTGCTGACAACTTTAGAATAAAGCAGTTTACTGATTTATTTCCATTTGCAGTCCAAGCGATAACTCTTTCATTGTGGTCACAACTTCATAAAAATCCACRACACCATTATCCCTTAGAGCTCTCTTTGATTATCATAGTTTAGGATAGGGTTCCCCAACTGGCGGCCCACGGGTGGTTTTATTTGGCCCCCCGCGAGTCTTCTATAAATAAATAAAAAATACATGTTTTATTGTTGGACATAATAGACTGTAAAAATACCAGGAAATCAGATCCAAGTGATTTTAAATTTGAGAAATCTGTCCCTAGTATTCATATTAAAMAAATCGGCCTGCGGCTGAATCTAGTTGATGATCCCTGGTTTAGGATGAAGGACTTGATGTGTTGTCCTACGCAGTCACACAAGCAACGTGCATTSCCACCAGCGTGATCACAGAGCTAGCTTCCTATGCTAAATGAATGAGCAAACCCCTCAAAATAGAAAATGGGCTGTATTAGATTGACAAACTATATATAGGCTCCRTGTACAGAGTACATTAGGTTATTTAGTGTTCCTTGATCAAAAACAAAAGGAGTTCTGTTCTAAGGCCTACTTCTCTCTGAACATCTCTCTGAACATGCTGTTCAGTTTCAGCAGGCACTGATTGTCAAAGTGAATCAAGTCTWTCCTGGCTCGCTTTGCAGTGAAGAGCAGTCCGACACGGCTAAGAATTCCAAAGAGGCAGGCAGGCCCTTGTTCAGTTTGAGGGACAGCTTCTTTATGTATGGAAAGGAATGAAGCAAGTCCATATTGTCTGACACACAGGCWTGGCACCCATCCAGCTCCCCTGTACCGTGCAACCTTTTTGGCATCAGTGATGAGAAGAAATCATCTTCATATGATGAATGCTTCTCTGTCTCGTCCTCTGTCATTGTGCCAAGATGATGTTTCGTGTAGACCAAACCTGTATAGTTGTAAATACACAACATACAAATATGGAATATTTCAGCAAATTCTGCTTTATGTGGCAACTTAGTTCATCATATCACGGACATTACAATAGCCCAGCCAGACTTTCCATACTTATTATTCTCAGATACCGGGACTGTAGTGAGTTCATCACGTTCTCAGACCTAACAAGTTGTCTAATGTTGCGATGAGTCCATGTCTAGCTGTACCTATTGTGTAGACACGCAATTATATATATGCACAGTTAGACTAACTGAGTCTCAGGCTTTTAGATTAACGTTATCCTAATTTACAAAGACAATTTACAGTACATAGCAAAAAATCCTAGGTCTCTCTAAGTACTGTGTCATGACCAAGCAAGGTAACATTCGCTGTTAGCTTGCTTGAATATTAGATAGCTATCTATACTAGCTGCTAAAGTCATCCTTAGCAACATTTTTGATCATTCATAGCTAGCTAGTTATCTTACCTCTACAATATTCCCTGAAGTTCGAGGCAGAGTTTGTGTAGGCTTCCACCAAAGATTGCATTGCATCACCTCTCTTGTGCTTGAATGAGAACTGGTCAGTCTCCTCCGTCTCCATTGTTTTCACACACACCGCTTTGATAAAAAAAACGTTCCTCTCTTTCATGACACGTCTCGAACTAAACTAAGTCATTTTTGCATTTTATAAAATCTCTATTCACTTTGTGCGCACAGCTTGATATGATTGGCCTTTATTGGTGTGATGCGTGACATTTTATTTGATTGGTCACTGACTAAACAACGATTACCTTTTTTTGGAGGGCCTCAGTCGCAAACTTTCCTTGCCCTCATGATCTACTATTATGGATAGCCTACAAAACATTGTACTCTGTAACGGATGGTTTTAATAAGGTAGAGAAGTACAATACATACTTAACTAAAAGTTAAATGATTGTCTTTGAAAAATGCTCAAATTACATGGAAAAGTTACTTAATTACAGTAACAAGAGTATTTGTAATTAGTTACTTCCATCCCTGACAACCAGACACAACCTGACCCTCTTCTGCTCCATCTCCCTCACTCCCTTCCCTCACTGCATCAGATGCCAAAGCCTTCTGTCTCCCAAAGTCCCCAAAGAGAGAATCATACTGTAGAGAAGAACAAAGACTTCGCAGGGATGCAATCATCTGGAGAAATCAAACTAGAGTGTTGTTATTGCAGCTATGAAATGAATAGGCAGGGCCTAAAAGGTGTCATAATGTGAAATATAATGTGTGATAAAGAGAGTTCACAGGGTTTGCAATGTTTCATAGGCCTGGGAGGGGCGGAGGTTGCCAAAAGAGTGGGTGCCCAAGAATATCCTTCGCTCGTCCGCATCAGGAAATTCACTTATTTCTGGACGTCCCCAACGATATAGAGACAAAATTMAATTGAACTGATGCCGTGTAAGTCGCCTTTTGAGTGACAGCGCCAGAGAGTTTTCAACACAGGAAATCTACACGTAAATCTACAATCTACACGAAACAAAAGTACCTTGAGTGCAGTAGAAAATCAAAGGCAAATGCCCCAGCTTTTCACCATCTATTTCACGTCCGCTGTAAAGATAACGCAGATCGAAAAACGTCCTGTCGTCTTCTTATATGAGGCATGTTCATTTGCAACTGGTAATTATTTGTGAGGATGTGTAAGGTGTGCACTGTTATGTCTAACAAAGACAACAACGTTCAGTTATAAGAAACTTGGACACCATTCTTTTCTTTTTTTTCTTTTTTACCGAGGGCCCTTGGGATGTTGGGAAAAGGTTGGTAGTACCGTAAAAAAGGTTTTAAACTGCATTTTGTAACTTGTATTTATGCACAATGGAATAATAAAACTAAGACAAATTCTAATTTGTCGATCATTTTCCTTTCAACGACTTTAGTAGGGTTGTTTTAGACTTCCCTGCACACAAATTATCATTAAATTGGATGGAACCATACTTGAAACTTTACTCCCTTAACTAATGATATCTGGGTGACATAGACCATAAATTCCTGTTCCAGTATAAAATAAAAGAATCACACTGTAGGTAAAGGCAAATCAAATGAAGATATTTTGAATAGCTCTTGATGAAGTGTAATACACAAATCACAGCATTTCAGAAGAACCGTCTCCCACCACAGTGGAGAGAAAAGAGTAGAAAGTAATGCTGCATAGACGGTATATAGATCGAAACAACACTAAAACAGTACTATTCCAGCAGCAGAGGAAATTAAATGACTGTCCTGCAAAAATAAAGTCTACATTCATTTCAATTCCCTTTGGGTCACAATTCAGAGTTCAGATATTAGCTGGGGATATTGCAGGAGAACGTCCCAATCCCACAGCAGACAGAGACACCTGGATCATGTTCATTACGACATGCAACGGGAAAACTGAAAACTTTTTGCAACAGAAAACTAAAATCTGCGTTCCTCCCTGTTTAAGGGTGTTATCACATATAGTCCTCTTTAAAAGAACCGATCTCAGCCGACTTTAAAGTGAACTATGGGCTAAAATAAAGCAAAAGAACACASTTCTCTTTGTATTCACACGGCACTTGCCTTTGAATGAGGATTCAACTCTTTTGCGGTCCTAGTCGTCTTTGCATTCACCTTGTTATGTTCAGAAAGGAACCAACAAGTTTTTCCAACATTCACTCAATGCACTCTGGGTTTTTACCATGTGGAGCACAATCCATTCTATCAGAATGTGTTATCAGACAGCTAGATATACCTACTTACATTTTGGAAGCTAATAGATTGCATTCAGTTAAAAGATGAGTGATTGTAATCAATTACTATTAACAAGACGCTATGAACATGTCAATATTATTGGTAACATAATACATAGCAGAAAAATAACKGCAGATTAAATAATGCTATAATTGAACATTGTACACCCAATGTAGGCCATTGCTCCTTTAAGAGCTAGAATTGATTTTGTACCCTATATTGTGATCATCCCCAAATATGTTGTCTTCTCACACTATTCAAACCCCCAATAAAATAAATGATTTATGAAGCACTCTTATCCTATAGAGAACATATTACAAACAAATAATCTGAACAAAGAATTCCACACATTTTGGAATTTATGTGCACCCTTGACAGCCGCTAATCAATATCCATAAACGGCACACGTTTTTTCATGATGTGCGAACCTGCACATCATCATGTTCCCTCTTTTGTGTCACCAACGTGAGAACTTATGGCACTGGCAGGGGAAACGGCGTTGTAGTAGTCTAGTGTGTGGTGCAGGAATAATAACAAGGGAACCTGGGGAATTTTATGTTAAATTTTCTCTAAAAAAAGGGAACCGGACCACAGAATTCAAGCGAACCGAACTCAGACCACGTCTYGAGATGGTCTCAGTTCGGTTTGCTCCAGGTGCTCRTTTTGAGGGGTCTGAGTTCCTTTGGAGTGTTCAYACTCCACATAAAATTAAGCGAAATGCACTGAGTTCACCAAAATTGTCTGAAAGGAACCAAGTGTGAAATCCTATGTCTGTTTACTTCAGTTTGGAGCATACTGAAATAGGCTCAGGGGTTACTGTCGGAAGGAATCACAGTTGAGCTGAGTCACAAGGGATCACCCCTTAACACCATCAAGGAACAGACATTTGCACAGATGCCAAATGAACTACAAAGAAACCCTATGTGAAAAGCACCCAACAAGGACCTGGCCTGAGAAGGCTTGTTACACCATGCAGTAACTATTATTGGATGTATTATCTTCTTTGGCCAGAGTCCAGAAACATTTTGGGAAGTCGTGATTGTATACCAAGTCTGAGGGGTTCGTGGAAGCATGGTGTGGCAGATATGAACTTGGCATTGAACCTATTCTGTGCAATCAGGAGGTGGCTGTTGAATGACTGGCACTGGAAATGTGTATAGTGGACAAGGGCAGTTGGATGCCCATCGACGTGATGACTCKAATGGAGAAACTGGGACAAGAAGCAGAAAATGGTTGAATTGCATGCTTATCGTCTTTCTGGCATCACTCGTAAAAGCCCTGTGCGCTGAAATCACAGGCTATCGCTGCGTGGGTTTGAAACATCCGCTTCCTCTTGTCCAGTTCACATCCAACCCACCTCTCCTCCACAGCTGCTACCTATTGTGAGCAGAACACTCTTCCATCAAAACAGGAAGGTGGGAGGACATCTTTCCACTAACTCTTATGTGGAGAGAAAAGTACTAGGCGATCACACATGGGACCTACAAATGTAAGTCAAAAGAAACCTGAAACATTTTTAAAGGCACTCGTTTATAGGAATACATAGAGTTCATTGAAGATGAATTTGACCCATAAAAAATGACATAGCACGTGCAAAGAAAGAGACATCAATAGGCTATGAAGCAGTAGTCATCAATAAAACTCTCCTGGAGTTTGTCACTCAAACTTGTGACTGGAAATTATGACAAAATGGTATGACTGTTCATATGAAGCAGGAGTGATGCCAAAGCACTGTCTCCTAACCTGCTTCCCCTTCTTCAGACAATACTTATGTAACATAACCCGAGGAATGACTCGTAAGGCTGCCGTTGTCAATGGGTCAATGAATGGACTTGCCTAATTGAAAACGGCAACAAAAACAGGGTAATCCGATAGGCCGAACGCCGTCCAATCGTCTGCCACTATGCACTACTTTTCACAGTACACAACCTCTGAGATTAGGTGTCTTCTTAATCGTACAGCAAATATACAATGGCTAGGCCTAAATATAGCTTGTGTGAATCATTTATGGGTATTTGCAACTCTATTTACAACTTCAGACCTAGCTACCATTCATATATTTGATAAAGCAGAGTGGTGAAAAAATTAGATTGAAGTAGACTGCGGGCCATAAGACCGCAGCTAGTTCGAAGTGTGCAACATATCTGGATCCATTTCAAGAGGGTGACCGTTAGCGTTGGTGCCTTTTTGACTGCAGGCCAAACAGAACAGAACATGGAAATAACTCAGGCAGGATAGACGGCGACAATAAACCAGAATGCAATGAGCGGATCTTTAGTAACACTCCACACACCCAGGGGCCTTTTGGCAGCCCCCCTGGCCCTTGTTGTTACAGCTAGCGTGGGTCATTGGCCTCTTACTGGAAGTCACCATAAAGACAGGGCAGTGGAGAATAAACAAGCACTGGTGCGTGGACTCCAGAGACGGGTGTATCAAATGACACACACTCCTCACTTTACCAACTCACATTCCTATTAAAATGTACACACAAAACACACTTCACTTTTCTGTCATTCACTCATATATACTCCCTCAAGGACACACAGACATATTGTACATACGCATGCACACATACATTACACACAGGCCTCTCCACAACCCCACAACTATATGACTGTCTGCACACATCTTGGTCACATCAAACACAGACCAGAAGTAAACACAGAGAAAGAGTGTGATACAATCATCAAACCAGTTTACCACAGAAAAGCAAAGAAGTCAGCATGACCCTTGAGAAGATGAATTGGAGTAAGCATGGGGGGCATTGAGATGCAAATGTTCCTCACTGGAGGTCTGACTGGCCAACCTGTTTCTCTTGCTGTGTCCACATGGGATGGGTCACCCCAAAACAAACATTTGACAGAGGTTTTCAAACTTAAAAAAGTAGTTGGCCAGTCAGACCACCAGTGAGGAACCGTTTACATCTCAATGCCCCCATGCAGACATGAGTCCATTTTCCACAACATTGGTGTGTATATATATGGAATATCTGCAGGCTTCAATCCCAAATGAATGGGAATGATTTGCAACATCTAATTCCATCTGGGGTCCCATTGTTTCCATTCATTTGGGATCGAGGCCTATGGATTTCTCCTGATGCATATAATCGAACAACAGATAGCTTGGAGGACTCCGGTCGAATTAAAGTATGAGCCAAGGGTAGATCCGACGAATAGGGAGAGTGGTCCAGGTGATTCATAACTAGACTAGACTACGTTGGCCTTCAAATAAACAGCCTCTGCCCTCCGTTCTGTTGGCAAATGTACAGTCACTAGAGAACAAACTGGACGAGCTGTCTCCTCCTAATCTTGATGTGAATGTTTGCTGATGAGATATCTTACGTCCTTCTGAGAAGGAGACTTCATTGTGGGCAAACATAGCCCTTAGAAAAGTTTGTTCAAACATACATCCTTATATTTTTGTGGTGATACACTAATCAGGTGAACTGATTAATATGATTGCGCTGCAGTAGATAGCAGCCATTTTGTTTTCTTTGTACATAATGTCTCCGCCATCATTTACTATGTGTGTGGTTCCCACCGTGAAGCATGGAGGAGGAGGTGTGGGGGGTGCTTTGCTGTGATTTATTTAGAATTCAAGGCACACTTAACCAGCATGGCTACCACAGATTTCGGCAGCGATACGACATCCCAGCTGGTTTGCACTTAGTGGGACTATCATTTGTTTTTCAACAGGACAATGACCCAACACACCTTCAGGCTGTGTAAGGGCCATTTGACCAAGAAGGAGAGTGATGGAGTGCTGCATCAGATGACCTGGTCTCCACAATCACCCGACCTCAACCCAATTGAGATGGTTTGGGATTAGTTGGACCGCAGAGTGAAGAAAAAGCAGTTAACAACTGCCCAGCATATGCAGGAACTCTTTCGAGACTGTTGGAAAAGTATTCCAGGTGAAGCTGGTTGAGAGAATGCAAAGAGTGTGCAAAGCTGTCMTCAAGGCAAAGGRTGGCTAGTTTGAAGAATCTMAAATAAAAAATATATTTTGATTTGTTTAACACTTTTTTGATTACTACATGATTCCATATGTACTATTTCATAGTTTTGATGTCTTCACTATTATTCTACAATGYAGAAATTGTAAAAATAAAGAAAATCCCTTGAATGAGTAAGTGTGTCCAAACTTTTGACTGGTACTGTTTGTTCTGGGATTCATCYAATAACATTGAGGAGTTCACCATACAAGAGACCGGTTTCATTAATAAGTGCATCGATGATGTACATATCCCAAGCAGAAGCCATGGATTACAGGCAACATCCAACTGAGCTAAAAGCTGGAGCTGCCGCTTTCAAGGAGCGGGACACTATTCCGGACGCTTATATGAAATCCCGGTACAACCTCCAACGAGCTATCAAACAGTCAAAGCAGCAATACAGGGCTAAGATTGAATCCTACTACGCCGGATCTGACACTCGTCGGATGTGGCAGGGCTTGCAAAGTATCACGAATTACAAAGGGAAACACAGCCACGAGCTGCCCAGTGACGCAAACCTACCAGACGAGCTAAGGCAAGCAAAGGTGAACCATGCATGAGAGCACCAGCTGTTACAGACGACTGCGTTATCTCGCTCTCTGTAGCCAATGTGAGTAAGACCTTTACACAGGTATACATTCACAAGACTACGGGGCCAGACAGATAACCAGGACGCATACTCAGAGCATGTGCTGACCAGCTGGCAAGTGTCTTCACTGACATTTTCAACCTCTCCCAGACCCAGTCTGTAATACCTACATGTTTCAAGCAGACAACCATAGTCCTGTGTTACTGTGACCAACAATGCAAAAGTAACCAATGCAAAAGTAACAATGCAAAAGTAATTCTCASCACTTATGTGAGAATGTTGTTCATCGACTACAGCTCAGCGTTCAACACCAAAGTGCCCTCCAAGCTCATCACTAAGCTCATGACTCTGGGACTCAACAACTCCCTACGCAACTGGATTCTGGATTTCCTGACGGGCTGCCCCCAGGTGGTGAGAGTAGGCAACAACACATCCGCCAAGCTGATCCTCAACACGGGCGCCACTCAGGGGTGCGTGCTTAGTCCCCTCYTGTACTCCCTGTTCACCCACAACTGCGTGGCTGCGCACGACACCAACACCATCATTAAGTTTGCTGACGACACGAATGGTGGTAGGCTTGATCAACGACGATTARACAGCCTATAGGGAGGAGGTCATTGACCTGGCAGTGTGGTGCCAGGACAACAACCTCTTCCTCAATGTCTGAAGACAAAGGAGCTGATCGTGGACTGCAGGAAAYGGAGGTCCRAGCACACCCTAATTCACAGACAGGGCTGTAGAGCTTCAAGTTCCTTGGTGTCCACATCACTAAGGAATAAACATGGTCCACACACACCAACACAGTCGTGAAGTAAGGCACGACAAAGCCTCTTCTCCCACAGGAAGCTGAAAAGATTTGGCATGGGCCCTCAAAAAGTTAATCAGTTGCACCTTTGAGACCACCTTGACTGGCTGCATCAATACTTGATATGGCAACTGTTTGGCATCCAACCTCAAGGCTCTACAAAGGGTAGTCTGTACGGCCGAGCTCCCTGCGACCCAGGACTTCTATACCAGGCGGTGTCAGAGGAAGGCCCTAAAAATTGTCAAAGCCTCCAGCCACCCAAGTCATAGACAGTTCTATCTGCTACTGCAGGGCAAGTGGTACTGATTCAMCAAGTCTGAAACCAAAGGGAGCCTGAATAGCTTCTACCCCCAAGCCATAAGACAGCTAAATAGTTAACCAAATCCCTACCTGGACTATCTGCATTGACCCTTTTTGGACTAACTCTTGACTCATAACATACGCTGCTGCTACTGTTTATTATCGATCCTGTTGAATAGTGACTTTACCCCTACCTCTATGTACATACAGTGCCTTCAGAAATAATTCATAATCCTTCAATTATTCCACATTTWGTTTGCCTGAACTCAAAATGTATTTGATTTTTTTCTCACCCATCTACACACAATTAATGAGGAAGTGATACATTTTTGGGGAAATGAAATTGGAAATGTATTGGAAATGAAATATCTCATTTAAAAAAACTTTTCACATTGCTTTGCTRTAACACTACAAATTGAGCTAAGGTGCATCCAATTTCCTTTGATCATCCTTGAGATGTCACGACAACTTCATTGGAGTTCACCTGTGGCCAATTCAATACGTTGGACATGATTTAGAAAGAAACACATCTATATACATTTACATTTACATTTTAGTCATTTAGCAGACGCTCTTATCCAGAGCGACTTACAGTAGAGTGCATACATTTTATTACATWTTTTTTTACATACTGAGACAAGGATATCCCTACCGGCCAAACCCTCCCTAACCCGGACGACGCTATGCCAATTGTGCGTCGCCCCACGGATCTCCCGGTTGCGGCCGGCTGCGACAGAGCCTGGGCGCGAACCCAGCCCAGCCTGGGCGCGAACCCAGAGACTCTGGTGGCGCAGCTAGCACTGCGATGCAGTGCCCTAGACCACTGCGCCACCCGGGAGAAAATATAAGTTCCCACATATATAAGTATATATAAGTATATATATAAGTATATAAATATATAAGTTCCCACAGTTGACAGTGCATGTCAGAGCAAAAAACTATACCATGCAGTCCAAGGAATTTCCGTAGATCTCCGAAATAGAATTGTGATGAGGCATACTCTATATATACAAAAGTATGTGGACACCCCTTAAATTGAGAGGATTCTGCTATTTCAGCCACACACGTTGCTGACAGGTGTATAAAATCAAGCACACAGCCATGCAATCTCCATYGACAAACATTGGCAGTAGAATGGCCTTACTGAAGAGCTCAGTGACATTCAACATGGCACCGTTACAACAAGAAGTTTGTCCATTTTCTGCCCTGCTAAAGCTGCCCCTGTCAACTGTAAGTGCTGTTATTGTGAAGTAGAAACGTCTAGGAGCAACAATGGCTCAGCCGCGAAGTAGTAGGCCACACAAGCTCACAGAACGGGACCACTGAGTGCTGAAGTGCGTAGCGCATAAAACTCGTCTGTCCACAGTTGCAACACTCACTACCGAGTTCCAAACTGCCTCTGGAAGCAACGCCAGCACAAGAACTGTTTGTCGGGAGCTTCCAGAAATGGCTTTCCACGGCCTAGCAGCGGCACACAAGCCCAAGATCACCATGCGCAATGTCAAGAACCGCACGGAGTGGTGTAAAGCTCGCCGCCATTGGACTCTGGAGCAGTGGAAATGTGTTTTCTAGATTGATGAATCACGCTTCACCATCTGGCTGTCCGACTGACAAATCTGGGTTTGGTGGATGCCAGGAGAACGAGAACCTGCCCCAATGCATAGTGCCAACTGTGAACTTTGGTTGAGGAGGAATAATGGTCTGGGGCTGTTTTTCATGGTTTGGGCTCAGACCCTTAGTTCCAGTGAAGGGAAATCTTAACACTACAGAATACAATGAAATTTGAGAAGATTYTGTTCTTCCAACTTTGTGGCAACAGTTTGGGGAATGCCCTTTCCTGTTTCAGCATGACAATTCCCCYGTGCACAAAGCGAGTTCCATATAGAAATGGTTTGTTGAGATCAGTGTCGAAGAACTTGACTGGCATGCACATAGCCTGACCTCAACCCAGCACTTCACCAATCTGGGCTTTATGGTAGAGTGGCCAGATGGAAGATCCTCCTGAAAAAAGGCACATGACAGCACACCTGTAGTTTGCAAAAAGGCAGGTGAATGACTGAAATCATCAGGAAAAAGACTTTGTCTGATAAGACATTTTTTWAACTCTTTGGCCTGAATGCAAAGTGCTATGTCTGGAGAAAACCAGGCATAGCTCATCACCTGTCAAACAACATCCCTACCGTGAAGCATGGTGGTGGCAATATCATGCTATGGGGATGCTTTTCAGCGACAGGGACTGAGAGACTAGTAAGGTTAGAGGGAACAATGAATGGAGCTAAATACAAGAACATCCTTGATGAGAACCTGCTCCAGAGTGCAAATGACAGAATGGTGCGAAGATGTACRTTCCAAAAGGACAATGACACCAAGCATACAGCCAAATCAAYGCTGGAATGGCTTMGGAACAATAATGTGAAAGTCCTCAAGTGGCCCAGCCAAAGCCTAGACTTGAATCCCATTTGAAATCTGTGGAAAGACTTGAAGATTGCTGTTCACCGCCACTCCCCATCTTGAGAAAATCTGCAAGGAAGAATGGGAGACAATCCCCAAATCCAGATGTGCAAAACTGACACAGACATACCCAAGATGACTCAAAGCTGTAATCACCGCCAAAGATGCTTCTACAAAGTATTGACTCAGGGTATGAATACTTATGTAAATATTTCTGTATATAATGTTTCTATACATTTGCAAAAATGTTAAATTTGTCATTGTGGGGTATTGTGGGTAGATGCAGGAGAACAAAATTCATGTAATAAATGTTGAATTTAGGCTGTAACGCAGCTGTATCTACTGTACCTCACTTACCTCGTACCCATGCACATCGATTCAGTACTGKTACCCGTGTGTATATAGCCAAATTATTGTTACTCAGTGTGTATTTATTACTTTTGTTATTTTTTTCTATAATTGTTATACTTTTCTTTCTGAATTGTTGGGAAGGGCCTGTAAGTAACCCCATTTCATTGTTAGTCTACACGCGTTGTTTACAAAGCAATTTGAGATTATAAAGTATACATAAAAATAATAGAACACACACACACACACACGTACTTAAGCTCTACACAGTTTCATTCAAATAAAATCGATTTTGCAAGAAACACCTGATTGTCTCAAGAGATAAAGGGGGAGATTATAGGACTTAGATCAATTAATTAAAGGTGGTACGTTTAAGAAAAATGTATAGTGTTATTTTCCTACAAAAATGTATAGTGTTATTTTCCTACACCAGGAAACTGTGTAATATAAGTCTTATAATAATAATTAAAACCAGTTCAGGACATCTAAGACAAGCCAAACATCTCCCACTACTGTCCATGACAAATATCCACAACATAAAATAAGATTGCAGGAGATAGGAGTATCTTGAACCTGTCCAACAACATACACCCCTTCAGCTGACAAAAATGTCTAGTAGGCGAGTACTCCCATAAAACATAAATTCGGATTGCTACACTGCATAGAGAAAATTATACAATTCAGGTATAGCTTCCCTCTCAACTCTCCTCATGTTCTGCATGAAAGCCAAGGATGTTACCGTAGCTGTGGTGTCATGAAAACACAAGTGGTAACCCATTCCAGCAGAGGGCAGCACTCAAAGGAACATCTTAAAACGCCTTCTAGAAGGTCATCATCCCAGAACTGCTATGCCTATAGCAGTGTTTGTCAATCCATAACTAGGGGACCCACAGAGGGTGCACTTTTGTCTTCTAGCCCAGCACCAACACAAAGAATAAACAAAGTTGAATTGGGTGTGTTCATGCTGGGCCAGAGCAAAAATGTGCACACCGCGAGGAGCATTCCAGCAATGGATTGAGAAATGCTGTAGACTCCATCTTCAAAATCAAATCAAAGTTTAGTTGTCGCGTACACAGATTAGCAGATGTGAAATGCTTATGTTTCTAGCTCCAACCGTGCAGTAAGTGTCTAACAGTACAGTACAATAATAATAATACACAAATAATGAAGAAATATCAAAACTTGCAATGTCAGAACGAGCAATGTCTGGAATATAAATAKGTGGTGTGCATAGACTGTACGGACAATTATGTGCATGTGTGTGTGTGTGCACAAGTTCCCCAGGGCACTATCGCGGCACCTGAAGGAGTATTTGAAAAGGCTATAACAATGAGAGACATCACAAAGCCATTTCTGGCAGATAAGGAAGGAGAGGCCTTTCGCAGATGCTGTTAGAGATGTGTCGCAGCTCAGCTGCATTTATGGAGATAGAGGAGAGGAGGACAAGGGGGGGTAGAGGGGGCTCCAACCAAGGAGCGAGGGAGGGGAGTTAATTTGACAGACATCTTTCATGTCTGCTCTCGGCGGACTTGTTCTTCGTAGACAAACCCAACCTGTACAGACAAACCCAAGAGCCAGCTCAGCCCTACGTGGTCTCGTGGTCCTGCTCAGGCAAGCAGAAGCAGCATCCCCCGCCTTCATCGCTACATTCCTGAACAACAGGGGAGAATGTAGCCCATAGTGCTCAGCCCATAGTGCTCAGCCCAGTCAAATAGATACAGTACAGAGAGACATAGAGAGAGGGGGGAGAGAGAGAGAAAGACAGGATGGAGGGGAAGAGAGAGCAAAGAAAAGGATGGGGGAAGAGAGGCAGGGAAAGAGAGGGATTGGGGAAAGGAGAGACAGGGAGGGGAGAGAGAAAGAAAGAGGGAGAAATAAAGAAAGACAGGGAGGTTGGCCAACTTTAGAGCTGCGACACTATGTTCCTGCCACCAAGCATTCCGCTCAGTAAATGATGAGCAACTGGATTCTACTTCTAATCCTGGAGGTGTCTCAAACAATGGTGGGCACAACACAAACACCTCAATGTCACTTTCTGACAACTTCTACCCTCAAAAGGATGTGCTTTTAGAAAGTGATTGAATTTATATAGAACAACCCTGAAATTATGAAGTTTTGTACACTATTATTTTGAAACCACAATGGCCAAACTCACTCTCTATGGTTCGAACTAATCCATGTATGGCAGGACCATCACTTGTTGATCCAACAAAGTGAAATGCTATAACTACTAAATTTATTGACACTAGTAACTAGTTGAATTGTGTTWTAACATGGATACAGTACGATAGCTATAACAATATCAATGAATTCACACTTTCTCTACAGTTGCCATTGACACACAACCATGTTCTGACTCGTTCTTAAAACGATGATGGTATTATGAAACCAATAAAAGTGTTAGAAGCTGTTGTGTAATTATAATAATAATACATAATAATAACAAGAACACGCGCAGTACAATGTTACTGTTCCTTTCAATATGCACCCAGGACAGAATCGCTGCTAGAATACTACCCTGATGTATAGATTTAATTCACACAGCAGTGGATGAAAAGTCAGCTTCATGCAAGTGGCTCCCTGTGCTGCCTAATGTATGACCAAATAACTGTACTCTACAATACATTTTGASAAACTTTGCCATACTTAATCAAATGAGACCAATGTTAAAATGTGTTATGGCTGATATTTTCATCATTTCTATAACTTTATAAGTGGGGCTGACTGTAACCCAACACAAACCACTATATCTGCATAGAATTGTATTTATGGACCAACAGTTCCTCCACTTGGTGAAAATGTAAGTGTAACCGTAATACATTTGACTTAGAAGATATATAAATGTAATAGAATATAACATTAGTTTAATTGATTTGAAGTGGTCGTGATGAAAACCCAACATAATTGGGCCTTGATCCAAACGGATAAAAGAACATGTGCTTAGAAAATATAGAAGAGAGAGTAGAGCGAGTAGAGAGAGAAAGGAGAGAGAGAGAGCGAGAGAGAGAGCAAGAGAGAAAGGAGAGAGAGAGCGAGAGAGAGCGAGAGAGCAGAGAGAAAGGAGAGAGAGAGCGAGAGAGAGCGAGAGAGAGCGAGAGAGAGCGAGAAGAGCGAGAGAGAGCGAGAGAGAGCGAAAGAGAGCGAGAGAGAGCGAGAGAGAGCGGAGAGAGCGAGAGAGAGCGAGAGAGAGCGAGAGAGAGCGAGAGAGAGCGAGAGAGAGCGAGAGAGAGCGAGAGAGAGCGAGAAGAGAGCGAGAGAAGAGCGAGAGAGAGCGAAGAGAGAGCGAGAGAGGGCGAGAGAGAGGCGAGAGGAGAGCGAGAGAGAGCGAGAGAGAGCGAGAGAGAGCGAGAGAGAGCGCGAGAGAGCGAGAGAGAGCGCGAGAGAGAGCGAGAGAGAGCGAGAGAGAGCGAGAGAGAGAGCGAGAGAGAGAGCGAGAGAGAGAGCGAGAGAGAGACGAGAGAGAGAGAGACGAGAGAGAGAGGCGAGAGAGAGCGAGAGAGAGAGAGAGAGAGAGAGAGAGAGAGCGAGAGAGAGCGAGAGCGAGAGAGAGAGAGAGAGAGAGAGAGACATTCTCCGAACAAAGAGACACCTGTGGAAACATAAACATGCACTGTATGTGTATTAATAAGGCTTGTCAACAGTGAACCCGCTGGCACCTCCTGTCAGATAAAGCATGTGATTGTGCAGGTAAACGAACAGAGGGATTGGTAGGTGCGTGCACAACGACAATGCAACTGATGCCTATCCTGAAGCTCAACGCCTCTCATCCAATGTCAATAAACGGAGTGGAGAGGGGACTTTCTTCAGGGGAGGGGGTGAACAGAAAAATCCACCAGTAGGCCCATACACRATGTTGACTGAGATAAATTAATTATAAAACTGCTTATTTTCGTAATAAACGTCAAACAATCAGCAGCCAACCCCAGAGCGAAAACCTTTCAACAATTCTGCAATATTGATCTCATAAGCAACAGTCAGACCACAGGAACGTGTTCTTTGTTACAACGTATCCTGAACGACTCGACTGAACAATCATAATGCCTCCTCCCCCCCCCCCCACCCTTACTGGATCAAAAACTAACACGCTGTGTGCGCAAATATTAGGTATGTGTGAGAATTCTGCTTCAAAATGCTGCCAAATCCACATAATATTCTGAAATGAGGCCACGAAACATATTTATACAGTGCCAAGATGTTTGATAATACATCCTATTTTTAAACAGTAGCACATCMCTACTCACCTGAGGTACAAAAACGAATTGTGAACAACAAATTCTATCCAATTCACCAATGCAATGCAATACAGCCCTTCTAACACAAGAGGGAGTCCTCAAATCCTGGAGAGCTCTGCGGGGTGCCACAGCCAGCCACAGAGTCTTCAACCTCATTAGAAGTGGAGAGGCTCAATCACAAGAGTATTAGCAGGGCTTAAGGGGCAGCCCGCAGACGGGCCTGTTCACACAGTTCAGACGGAACATGGGCAGGGGCAAGAAGCAGAGGCCAACCAAGATCAGGGGTCATGGGAGTTCGGGACATGGGCCATGTTCGAATATCTATTTCGTCATGTGGTTGAACTATCCCTTTTAAGAATGCATTCTTCCTTCCTCTGTGAATGGCTGGATCAGTGATCACTTTGAGCAGCGGGTAAATTAAGGGGATATTCAAACACGGACAAGACTGAGCTCAAACCACCATTCCATCCACAGAGGGCAACTGAGCATAGGAGCTCTTGATGGATGTGATTTATAGTTAATTTTCCAGGTGCTCAAAGCACTTTACGATTTGAGGGGGAGGAAGTTCACCTCATCCATGGCACCAATGTGCAGCAACACCCACCTTTGTGATGCCACTGTCTCCAATAGCCATTTTGTGCCAGAAAGCCAGTGGAGTGTAGAGGTGGGGAGTGAACCAACTACTGCTAATAATTTACCTGCTTCCCAGACCCAGAATGAACAAACTGGCACTCCCCACCAGGAATCCAGATGTCTGCTTGTCTGTGACTGACTGGACAGGGCTGGGCAGGTGGGGTCATAGAGGTGAAGAGGACCCTGTGGGTTGAGACTGACTGGCTAAATATTTACTGAGAGTGAAGGGTGAGGGGGTTTAAGAATTGGGCTTATTTGGAGCTAGTGTAAAAATAGGTAAGGGCACGGTTAATCGATTCATCTAATATACGAACAAACTTGAACATTAGTATTATAGCCATGTTTTAACAATGAAAWGGCTTTGCCGGAATTAAATAGAATTATTCGTGTGACATCGCTACACACAAGTACTGTTTATACCATGACTTTAACGTTGTTTTTTTGTTTTTTAAAAGGGGTGCCGAAATAAAGACACCAGTAGCCTGCACATGTTTCATGCCTGTAGCTTGTTGCTATTGTCGGGCAATCAAAGAGGCACTACAGTCAGAGGCTCCATATATAGCCTAGCAGATGAAGTAGGATATTTCTAATCAATGCAAAATGGAATTCAAATTATGGAATTAAGTTACCTTAATGAAAGGAGTAGACTAAAACGAGTAACCAACAGGTAGGCTGTTTTTTTTTATCCGAATGGAGTTGTTGTACAAAAGGATATGAAGAGCAGCAAAATTGCCTCCAATTAGCTTTGCTAGCTAGCTAGTTRGCTAACTTATCTGGCTAGCGTAGATATCAAATCAAATTTTATTAGTCACATGCGCCGAATACAACAGGTGTAGATCTTACAGTGAAATGCTTACTTACAAGCCCCTAACCACCAGTGCAGTTTCAAAAAATACGGATAAGAATAAGAGATGAATGTAACAAGTAAATAAAGAGCAGCAGTAAAAAATAACAATATATACAGGGTACAGGGTACTGCCGGTACAGAGTCAATGTGCGGGGGCACCGGTTAGTTGAGGTAGTATGTACATGTAGGTAGAGTTAATTAAAGTGACTATACAAAGATGACAACAGAGATTGGCAGTGGTGTGGAGGGGGGAGGGGGGGGCAATGCAAATAGTCTGGGTTGCCATTTGACTAGATGTTCATGAGTCTTATGGCTTGGGGGGAGAAGCTGTTTAGAAGCCTCTTAAACTTGGTGCCCCGGTACTGCTTGCCGTGTGGTAGCAGAGAGAACAGTCTATGACTAGGGTGGCTGGAGTCTTTGACAATTGTTAGGGCCTTCCTCTGACACCGCCTGGTATAGAGGTTCTGGATGGCAGGAAGCTTGGCCCCAGTGATGTACTGGGCCGCTCGCACTACCCTTTGTAGTGCCTTGCGGTCGGAGGCCGAGCATTTGCCATACCAGGCAGTGAAGCAACCAGTCAGGATGCTCTCGATGGTGCAGCTGTAGAACCTTTTGAGGATCTGAGGACCCATGCCAAATCTTTTCAGTCTCCTGAGGGGGAATAGGTTTTGTCGTGCCCACCTCATGACTGTCAAGGTGTGCTTGGACCATGTTAGTTTGTTGGTGATGTGGACACCAAGGAATTTGAAGCTCTCAACCTGCTCCACTGCAGCCCCGTCGATGRGAATGGGGGCGTGCTCTGTCCTCTTATTCCTGGAGTCCACAATCATCTCCTTTGTCTTGATCACGTTGAGGGAGAGGTTGTTGTCCTGACACCACACRGCCAGGTCTCTGTTGTGTCATCGCCAAATGTAATGATGGTGTTGGAGTCGTGGCTGGCCGTGCAGTCATGAGGGAACAGGGAGTACAGCAGGGGGCTGAGCACGCACCCCTGAGGGGCCCCTGTGTTGAGGATCAGCGTGGCGGATGTGTTGTTACTAGAGGTCGACCGATTAATCGGAATGGCCGATTAATTAGGGCCGATTTCAAGTTTTCATAACAATCAGTAATCGGCATTTTTGGACACCGATTGTGGCCGATTACATTGCACTCCACGAGGAGACTGCGTGGCAGGCTGACTACCTGTTACGCGAGTGCAGCCTGAAGCCAAGGTAAGTTGCAAGCTATCATTAAACTTATCTTATAAAAAACAATCAATCTTAACATAATCACTAGTTAACTACACATGGTTGATGATATTACTAGTTTATCTAGCTTGTCCTGTGTTGCATATAATCGATGCGGTGCCTGTTAATTTCTCATCGAATCACAGCCTACGTCGCCAAATGGGTGATGATTTAACAAGCGCATTCGTGTAAAAAGCACTGTCGTTGCACCAATGTGTACCTAACTAGAAACATCAATGCCTTTCTCTAAAATCAATACACAAGTATATCTTTTTAAACCTGCATATTTAGTTAATATTCCCTGCTAACATGAATTTCTTTTAACTAGGGAAATTGTCTCTTGCGTTCCGTGCAGGCAGAGTCAGGGTATATGCAGCAGTTTGGGCCGCCTGGCTCGTTGCGAACTGTGTGAAGTCCATTTATACCTAACAAAGACCGTAATTAATTTGCCAGAATTGTACATAATTATGACATAACATTGAAGGTTGTGCAATGTAACAGCAATATTTAGAGTTAGGAATGCCACCCGTTAGATAAAATACGGAACGGTTCCGTATTTCACTGAAAGAATAAACATTTTGTTTTCGAAATGATAGTTTCCGAATTCGACCATATTAATGACCTAAGGCTCTTATTTCTGTGTGTTATTATGCTATAATTAAGTCTATGATTTGATATTTGATATAGCAGTCTGACTGAGTGGTGGTAGGCAGCAGCACGCTCGTACGCATTCAATCAAACGGCACTTTCGTGCATTTGCCAGCAGCTCTTCGCTGTGCTTCAAGCATTGAGCTGTTTATGACTTCAAGCCTATCAACTCCCAAGATTAGGCTGGTGTAACCGATGTGAAATGGCTAGCCACTTAGCGGGGTGCGCGCTAATAGCGTTTCAATCGGTGACATCACTCGCTCAGAGACTTGGAGTAGTTGTTCCCCTTGCTCTGCAAGGTCCGCGGCTTTTGTGGAGCGATGGGTAATGATGCTTCGAGGGTGGCTGTTGTCGATGTGTCCCTGGTTCGAGCGCAGGTAGGGGCGAGAGGGACGGAAGCTATACTGTTACACTGGCAATACTAAAGTGCCTATAAGAACATCCAATAGTCAAAGGTATATGAAATACAAATGGTATAGAGAGAAATAGTCCTATAATTCCTATAATAACTACAACCTAAAACGTATTACCTGGGAATATTGAAGACTTATGTTAAAAGGAACCACCAGCTTTCATATGTTCTGAGCAAGGAACTTAAACGTTGCATTACTTTCTTCTCAAACACTTTGTTTTTGCATTATTTAAACCAAAGTGAACATGTTTCATTATTTATTTGAGACTAAATTGTTTTATTGATGTATTATATTAAGTTAAAATAAGTGTTCATACAGTATTGTTGTAATATATATATATCTATATAAAAATCGGCCGATTAATCGGTATCGTTTTTTTTGGCCCTCCAATAAATCGGCATCGGCGTTGAAAAATCATAATTGGTCGACCTCTAGTTGTTACCTACCTTTACATTTACATTTAAGTCATTTAGCAGACGCTCTTATCCAGAGCGACTTACAAATTGGTGCATTCACCTTATGATATCCAGTGGAACAACCACTTTACAATAGTGCATCTAACTCTTTTAAGGGGGGGGGGGGTTAGAAGGATTACTTTATCCTATCCTAGGTATTCCTTAAAGAGATGGGGGCGGCCGTAAGGAAGTCCACAATCCAGTTGCAGAGGGAGATGTTTAGTCCCAGGGTCCTTAGCTTATTGATGAGCATTGAGGGCACTATGGTGTAGAACGCTGAGCTGTAGTCAACGAATAGCATTCTCACATAGGTGTTCCTTTTGTCCAGGTGGGAAAGGGCAGTGTGGAGTGCAATAGAGACAGCCTCATCTGTGGATCTATTGGGGCGGTATGCAAATTGGAGTGGGTCTAGGGTTTCTGGGATGATGGTGTTGATGTGAGCCATGACCAGCCTTACAAAGCACTTAATGGCTACAGACGTGAGTGCTACGGGTCRGTAGTCATTTAAGCAGGTTACCGTAGTGTTCTTGGGCACAKGCACTATRGTGGTCTGCTTAAAACATGTTGGAATTACAGACTCGRACAGGGAGAGGTTGAAAATGTCAGTGAAGACATTTGCTAGTTGGTCAGCGCATGCTCCCAGTACACGTCCTGGTAATCCGYCTGGACCTGCGGCCTTGTGAATGTTGACCTGTCTAAAGGTCTTACTGACATCGGCTGYGTAGAGCGTGATCACACAGTCTTCCGGTACAGCTGGTGMTCTCATGCATSTTTCAGTGTTATTTGCCTCGAAKCGAGCATAGAAGTAGTTTAGCTTGTCCGGTAGGCTCGTGTCACTGGGCAGCTCTCGGCTGTGCTTCCCTTTGTAGTCTGTAATGGTTTTTATWAAAAATATATATTTCACCTTTACTAACCAGGTAGGCCAGTTGAGAACATTTACAACTGCGACCTGGCCAAGATAAAGCAAAGCAGTGCGACAAAAACAAAACAGAGTTACATATAAACAAATGTACAGTCAATAACACAAAAGAAAAGAAAAATAAACAAATCTATGTACAGTGTGTGCAAATGTAGAAGAGTAGGGAGGTAGGCAATCAATAGGCCCTAGAGGCGAAAATAATTACAATTTAGCATTAATACTGGAGACGTGCAGATGATGATGTGCACACAGAGATACTGGGGTGCAAAAGAGCAAGAGGGTATTAAGTAATAACATSGKGATGAGGTAGTCGGGTGTGCTATTTACAGATTGGTTGTGTACWGGTACAGTGATTGGTAAGCTGCTCAKACAGCTGATGCTTAAAGTTAGAGAGGGAGATAAGACTCTAGCTTCAGAGATTTTTGCAATTCGCTCCAGTCATTGGCAGCAGAGAACTGGAAGGAAAGGAGGCCAAAGTAAGTGTTGGCTTTGGGGATGACCAGTGCAATAAACCTGCTGGAGCGCATGCTACGGGTGGGTGTTGCTATGGAAACCAGAGAGCTGAGATAAGGCGGCGCTTTACCTAGCAAAGACTTATAGATGACCTGGAGCCAGTGGGTTTGGCGACAGATATGTAGTGAGGGCCAGCCAACGAGAGCATACAGGTCGCAGTGGTGGATAGTATATGGGGCTTTGGTGATAAAACAGATGGCACTGTGATAGACTACATCCAATTTGCTGAGTAAAGTGTTGGGGGCTATTTTGTAAATGACATCGCCGAAATCAAGGATTGGTAGGATAGTCAGTTTTACGAGGGTAAGTTTGGCGGCATGAGTGAAGGAGGCTTTGTTGCGAAATAGGAAGCCGATTCTAGATTTAATTTTGGATTGGAGATGCTTAATATGAGTCTGG